>NW_027457437.1:0-34225 GCF_027942865.1 Odontesthes bonariensis
GATTAAGAGCAGGACCACCAGACTGAGGAACAGCTTCTACATATGATCAGCTTGGCATCCCATCCTACTACAGTATCCACAACTGTTTACCAGCTGCCAAGACTGGTCCCATGGCTGCCAACCCCCTTCATGTATGGACTCCAGAGAGAATGAGCCTGTAGTTTGATACCATGAATAATTCATAGACTCTGTACTCAGAATTCTGCCACATTAAAAAATGGATCTCTGTTAAGGTACATTTACACTTTACTGTTTTAACAAAAAGGTAGAGCTCTGGGGCATGTACTGAGGGCCGAGATACATTAGAGTTATGCTATACATGCATCTGAGTGTGTAAGTCCCATTTGAGAAGCTCCATTTCATACAATTTTGGTCAAACTAAAAAAAATTGACATCCATCTAAAAACTCTGGATTTGGTCAGACTAACACAATTATTCATTTTTCTCTAAAGTCATGTAAACATGCTAACTGTCACTGCACTGAAAACTCTTACAAATGCTTTCCAGTAAGTCGGCAGCAGTTGAAAGCATTCATGGGTTAATACTCTGCAGGTCCATATTACCTACCCACAGCTTGATCATTAAAGCCTGAGGAGCAGCAGGTAGAAACAGCAGTAGATACAAGAGAAGAATGAAAGGGAGGTTTAATGTCAAATCATTGACCTCTCCTCACGTTTTCCACATGGTTTCTATGTACTGCAGGTTTGGGGAGGGTCAGAGGGAATTTTCCAAATTGAAACAGCTCAGAACACAAGACAAAGAACAGACAAATGTGTGCATCTTTGTGAGCAAATCTGCATAAAGCATGAAAAAGGAGAAGAACTGTACTTACCCTTCTCATTTCTGACAGAGCAGCCATCTCTGATCCCACTGGAGTCATATATCCAGACACACTCTGCTGGCAGAGAAAAGATTTCATCACTCACAGCCAGCACAGACACACCGGCAGCTGGGACTCTGCTGCACGTCAAAGGACAATTGTTTTGACTATCTTAATTAGGATTTATTTCTGTCCACTAAGAGCTGCACCCACTGCTGTTAGGGCTGGCTCCAGGAGACAACCATTTAAACACCACCAACCTTACAAAGAGAATACTAAAGCAGTCAATTATTACCACAAGTTGATCTGATGTTGTTAGCTACATTCGTTATTTCTGCTCACTGTGCTGCTTGTTCTGTTCAAAATGATTAGGTAGATATTAGGCTCCAAACAGAGCTGTGTTTGGGTGTGACAGGCTTTACTCACAGGCCTGAGTCATTAGGTGGAAGTGGGAGAGGCTAGTTCAACGTATGCCTACCAAACTATTTTGCAGAGCTTATGAGCTATAATCTTGTTTCAAATGTAAAAACTGTGGACCTAGGTGAACCTATAAATCAGCTCCCAGCTTGTGAAGACAATGGCCCTCATTTATCAAGCCGTCGTGGAAAGCATCGTTGATATGAGCGGAGAACTCGTCGTACGCAGAGGCTCATGTGAGATTTACAGAACATGCGTACCACACCAATCCCATCGTAAGACCGAGCGGCTGTTGATAAATCCGGCGGCTGAAATCGATCGTAATTATCCTAATCACGCCTTCTACAAAAGGCCGCACCTCTAGAATTTGCGACATGGATAGACGAAAGGCGGCAAGGGACGGCTGTCAACAGCGTTGGCGATGTAAATCGCAGACCGGACGAGTTATGTATTTTCCCCTACTGTGATGGTCAATAAAATGTGATAAACTCCAGATTAAATGAAATCTAAAATTGAACGATGTTTTACTTTTTCTCCAATAAGATCAGGAAGAAGTGGTCCGATATGAAATTTGCCACCAAAGAAGGTCACAGCTCTCCGATGCAGCATGTCACAAACAGAGGGGGGGGCTCTGATCCAGGTTTGGATTTGAGTGCCTTGGAGGAGAGGGTGGCTGGCCTGATCGGAGCTACGTCTTTTTTCCTTGAATAACAGAATGCTTACCAAAAGTCAGAATCGCTGAATAAGTTCCTCTCTCCTCCTGAGCGCTCTTGGCTGTACAGGCTGGTGGTAGGGATCTCTGGGTACGGGGTCCTCTGGATGTACATCTGGAATTGGCACTCCATTTTTTTGGGAAATGTATGGTGAACCCCGCATGCAATAATAATATTGCATACCTTTTCGGGCGTATATAGAAGGGTTCCCCCCGCAGCCGAGAGACAGATCCACCTGCCCTGTACACCTCTCCACAGTGGCACGCGTGCGCGTATGCGCAGTGTTAAAGCGCCTCTCCTGTTCGGTGTGAGGGTGCGCGGTTGAATAATGAGCCATCACTCTTCCAATAACGGAGTTGTACTTGTTTAATTTATTTAATTTGCGTTTATGTTTATATTTATGTTGAAGTCAAATAAAACATGGGCCTTCTTTGAAGTGATAAGTCTGTAATTTTAACCTAGGGATTTGTTGCGACTCCTGAGGCACGCGCTAGTGACGCTGCTGTTTATGTATGCTATTGCAGTCACCACAAGTCAAAATGGAAAAGTGCGTACACTGCTTCAGACCTGTCGTGGCGATTTCATCTTTCCTGCGCTCACGATGGATTTGATAAATGCCAACCTTTGCGCAGAAAAGAACGTACACACGACCTACGCATGTTTTTCGTCTTACGCAAGTTTGATAAATGAGGGCCATTCTGACAAATGTTCCAGCAGTGACACCTGCTGGCCAGGTACAGAAGTGGTGGAGGAGTGGGAGAGGACACTTTCTGTTCTCCTTACATTAAAATCTCTTTTATCATTTTATCTTCCTTTCCCCCATTAAAATACTTCTGTTTATTATGAAAAATAAACCTAAACAAATTGCTATTTAAAGAAATGTGAAAATATAAAAGAAATAGTTTTTTTCTTTTGTTGTTGAATGTAAAGAAAAAAAAGATAAGTAGCCAAAAAGTGAAAAAAAAAAGTGTCCCTCTGTCCTCCTCACTTTTTGCTACATCAGCCGACACTGTTCTGTTACTCTGATCCAATCATTCACACACTGACAGAGAGCCGCCAGGCAGGGCATTCGACCAACAGAAGCCAGGGGCAGTCCAAGGAGGACGGTTCTGGGCTGGGGACGGTTCTGGGCTGGGGACGGCTCTGTGCTGGGGACGGCTCTGTGCTGGGGACGGCTCTGGGCTGGGGACGGTTCTGGGCTGGGGACGGCTCTGTGCTGGGGACGGCTCTGGGCTGGGGACGGTTCTGGGCTGGGGACGGCTCTGTGCTGGGGACGGCTCTGGGCTGGGGACGGTTCTGGGCTGGGGACGGCTCTGGGCTGGGGACGGTTCTGGGCTGGGGACGGCTCTGGGCTGGGGACGGCTCTGGGCTGGGGACGGTTCTGGGCTGGGGACGGTTCTGGGCTGGGGACGGCTCTGTGCTGGGGACGGCTCTGGGCTGGGGACGGTTCTGGGCTGGGGACGGCTCTGGGCTGGGGACGGTTCTGGGCTGGGGACGGCTCTGGGCTGGGGACGGCTCTGGGCTGGGGACGGCTCTGGGCTGGGGACGGCTCTGGGCTGGGGACGGTTCTGGGCTGGGGACAGTTCTGGGCTGGGGACGGCTCTGGGCTGGACAACACTGCACACCCAGCGTGTGCTCAGTGTTCAGCTCCCATCAGGAGCAGAACAGGAGGCCGTCCCTGCCCAAAGCAAGAACCGTTTACAATCCCTGACAAAAGTGATGGATGTTAATTCACTTTTTTATTTTGTAAAAGCACAAGCAAAACTATTAAAGACACAAAACGTTTCATTTAGCAGCTTTCATTATATGGCTTTGTAATTTTCCCCTACTTTTTTTAAAGTGGGGAAACATGAAGGAATCACTTGTGCAAATGAGTGTTCAGATCAAAGAGAGTTGTTGCAGAGCATGAGGAGCTGTTGCTGATGGACAGGAAACATGAGACTGAAAAGAGAGCCGTCAGGGGAAACAAGATTCCAAAACTCCTTCAAGAAGAGAATTCCACTCAGAGTGGGGCAAAAAGATGTTGGATGTTCCCTGTCAGCTGGCTCTAATATTTGGAGCCAGTAAAAACAAAACGGGAAGGTTGTAAAAAGGAAACATACAGGTCCACCGAGGAAGACGTCAGGACAAAAAAGTCATGATGTCTGAAAATAGAAAATGTTCAACAAAAGAACTGAAAAACAAACGGTCAGAAACAGGAGCCGATGGACTGTAAGGAAGCAGCTGAAGGAAATGGGATTTCATCCAGAGAAGCCAAAGGAAAGCATCAGTAACTCCTGAAGAGAAGAAAAGCAGGTCACAAAGGCTAAAGAGAAGCAGCCACGGACTGTGGATGCTTGGATGGAAGAGAGACTCAGAGATTAATCACCAAGGAAACGATGCTGGAACTTTAGTTTGCTCCGGTGAAACACAGAAAGATGGGCGGCTGAAGGAAACCAGCACATTTCCACCATCAGTGATGCTATGGGGCCGATGGCAGGTAAAGGAGCAGGGAGATGGCAGGTAAAGGAGCAGGGAAATGGCAGGTAAAGGAGCAGGGAGATGGCAGGTAAAAGAGCAGGGAGATGGCAGGTAAAGGACCAGGGAAATGGCAGGTAATAGAGCAGGGAGATGGCAGGTAAAGGAGCAGGGAGATGGCAGGTAAAGGACCAGGGAAATGTCAGGTAAAGGACCAGAGGAGATGGCAGGTAAAGGAGCAGGGAGATGGCAGGTAAAAGAGCAGGGAGATGGCAGGTAAAAGAGCAGGGAGATGGATGGTAAAAGAGCAGGGAGATGGCAGGTAAAGGAGCAAGGAGATGGCAGGTAAAGGAGCAGGGAAATGGCAGGTAAAGGACATGGGGAGATGGCAGGTAAAAGTGCAGGGAGATGGCAGGTAAAAGAGCAGGGAGATGGCAGGTAAAGGAGCAGGGAGATGGCAGGTAAAGGACCAGGGAGATGGCAGGTAAAGGAGCAGGGAGATGGCAGGTAAAGGAGCAGGGAAATGGCAGGTAAAAGACCAGAGGAGATGGCAGGTAAAGGAGCAGGGAGATGGAAGTTAAAAGAGCAGGGAGATGGCAGGTAAAAGAGCAGGGAGATGGCAGGTAAAGGAGCAGGGAGATGGCAGGTAAAGGACCAGGGAAATGGCAGGTAAAAGACCAGAGGAGATGGCAGGTAAAGGAGCAGGGAGATGGCAGGTAAAGGAGCAGGGAGATGACAGTTAAAGGAGCAGGGAGATGGCAGGTAAAGGACCAGGGGAGATGGCAGGTAAAAGACCAGAGGAGATGGCAGGTAAAGGAGCAGGGAGATGGCAGGTAAAGGAGCAGGGAGATGGCAGGTAAAAGAGCAGGGAGATGGCAGGTAAAGGAGCAGGGAGATGGCAGGGAAAGGACCAGGGAGATGGCAGGTAAAGGACCAGGGAAATGGCAGGTAAAAGACCAGAGGAGATGGCAGGTAAAGGAGCAGGGAGATGGCAGGTAAAGGAGCAGGGAGATGGCAGGTAAAGGACCAGGGAGATGGCAGGGAAAGGAGCAGGGAGATGGCAAGTAAAGGAGCAGGGGAGATGGCAGGTAAAGGAGCAGGGAGATGGCAGGTAAAAGACCAGAGGAGATGGCAGGTAAAGGAGCAGGGAGATGGCAGGTAAAGGAGCAGGAAGATGGAAGGTAAAAGAGCAGGGAGATGGCAGGTAAAGGACCAGGGAGATGGCAGGTATAGGACCAGGGAAATGTCAGGTAAAAGACCAGAGGAGATGGCGGGTAAAGGACCAGGGGAGATGGCAGGTAAAGGAGCAGGGAGATGGCAGGTAAAAGACCAGAGGAGATGGCAGGTAAAGGGGCAGGGAGATGGCAGGTAAAGGACCAGGGAGATGGCAGGTAAAAGAGCAGGGAGATGGCAGGTAAAGGACCAGGGAGATGGCAGGTAAAGGACCAGGGGAGATGGCAGGTATAGGAGCAGGGAGATGGCAGGTCAAGGACCAGAGGATATGGCATGTAAAGTACCAGGGAGATGGCGGGGAAAGGACCAGGGGAGATGGCAGGTAAAGGACCAGAGGAGATGGCAGGTAAAGGACCAGAGGAGATGGCAGGTAAAGGACCAGGGAGATGGCAGGTAAAGGACCAGAGGAGATGGCAGGTAAAGGACCAAGGAGATGGCAGGGAAAGGACCAGAGGAGATGGCAGGGAAAGGACCAGGGAGATGGCAGGTAAAGGACCAGGGAGATGGCAGGTAAAGGACTAAAGGAGATGGCAGGTAAAGGACCAGAGGAGAAGGCAGGTAAAGGACCAAGGAGATGGCAGGGAAAGGACAAGAGGAGATGGCAAGTAAAGGACCAGGGAGATGGCAGGTAAAGGACCAGAGGAGATGGCAGGTAAAGGACCAGAGGAGATGGCAGGTAAAGGACCAGGGAGATGGCATGTAAAGGACCAGGGAAATGGCAGGGAAAGGACCAGAGGAAATGGCAGGTAAAGGACCAGGGAGATGGCAGGGAAATGACCAGATGAGATGGCAGGTAAAGGACCAGGGAGATGGCAGGTAAAGGACTAGAGGAGATGGCAGGTAAAGGACCAAGGAGATGGCAGGTAAAGGACCAGGGAGATGGCAGGTAAAAAACCAGGGAGATGGCAGGTAAAAGACCAGAGGAGATGGCAGGTAAAGGACCAGAGGAGATGGCAGGGAAAGGACCAGAGGAGATGGCAGGGAAAGGACCAGAGGAGATGGCAGGTAAAGGACCAAAGGAGATGGCAGGTAAAGGACCAGGGAGATGGCAGGTAAAGGACCAGAGGAGATGGCAGGTAAAGGACCAGGGAAATGGCAGGTAAAGGACTAGAGGAGATGGCAGGTAAAGGACCAGAGGAGAAGGCAGGTAAAGGACCAAGGAGATGGCAGGGAAAGGACAAGAGGAGATGGCAAGTAAAGGACCAGGGAGATGGCAGGTAAAGGACCAGAGGAGATGGCAGGTAAAGGCCCAGAGGAGATGGCAGGTAAAGGACCAGGGAGATGGCATGTAAAGGACCAGGGAAATGGCAGGGAAAGGACCAGAGGAGATGGCAGGTAAAGGACCAGGGAGATGGCAGGGAAATGACCAGAGGAGATGGCAGGTAAAGGACCAGGGAGATGGCAGGTAAAGGACTAGAGGAGATGGCAGGTAAAGGACCAAGGAGATGGCAGGGAAAGGACCAGGGAGATGGCAGGTAAAAAACCAGGGAGATGGCAGGTAAAAGACCAGAGGAGATGGCAGGTAAAGGACCAGAGGAGATGGCAGGGAAAGGACCAGAGGAGATGGCAGGTAAAGTACCAGGGAAATGGCAGGTAAAGGACCAGAGGAGATGGCAGGTAAAGGACCAGAGGGGATGTCAGGTGAAGGACCAGAGGAGATGGCAGGTAAAGGACCAGGGAGATGGCAGGTAAAGGACCAGAGGAGATGGCAGGTAAAGGACCAAGGAGATGGCAGGGAAAGGACCAGAGGAGATGGCAGGGAAAGGACCAGGGAGATGGCAGGTAAAGGACCAGGGAGATGGCAGGTAAAGGACTAGAGGAGATGGCAGGTAAAGGACCAGAGGAGAAGGCAGGTAAAGGACCAAGGAGATGGCAGGGAAAGGACAAGAGGAGATGGCAAGTAAAGGACCAGGGAGATGGCAGGTAAAGGACCAGAGGAGATGGCAGGTAAAGGACCAGGGAGATGGCATGTAAAGGACCAGGGAAATGGCAGGGAAAGGACCAGAGGAGATGGCAGGTAAAGGACCAGGGAGATGGCAGGGAAATGACCTGAGGAGATGGCAGGTAAAGGACCAGGGAGATGGCAGGTAAAGGACTAGAGGAGATGGCAGGTAAAGGACCAAGGAGATGGCAGGGAAAGGACCAGGGAGATGGCAGGTAAAAAACCAGGGAGATGGCAGGTAAAAGACCAGAGGAGATGGCAGGTAAAGGACCAGAGGAGATGGCAGGGAAAGGACCAGAGGAGATGGCAGGTAAAGGACCAGAGGAGATGGCAGGTAAAGGACCAGGGAAATGGCAGGTAAAGGACCAGAGGAGATGGCAGGTAAAGGACCAGAGGGGATGTCAGGTGAAGGACCAGAGGAGATGGCAGGTAAAAGACCAGAGGAGATGGCAGGGAAAGGACCAGGGAGATGGCATGTAAAGGACCAGGGAGATGGCAGGTAAAGGACCAGAGGATAGGGCAGGTAAAGGACCAGGGAGATGGCATGTAAAGGACCAGGGAGATGGCAGGTAAAGGACCAGTGAGATGGCAGGTAAAGGACCAGGGAGATGGCAGGTAAAGGACCAGGGAGATGGCAGGGAAAGGACCAGAGGAGATGACAGGTAAAGGACCAGAGGAGATGGCAGGTAAAGGACCAGAGGAGATGGCAGGGAAAGGACCAGAGGAGATGGCAGGTAAAGGACCAGGGAGATGGCAGGTAAAGGACCAGAGGAGATGGCAGGTAAAGGACCAGAGGAGATGGCAGGTAAAGGAACAGTGAGATGGCATGTAAAGGACCAGGGAAATGGCAGGGAAAGGACCAGAGGAGATGGCAGGTAAAGGACCAGGGAGATGGCATGTAAAGGACCAGGGAGATGGCATGTAAAGGACCAGGGAGATGGCAGGTAAAGGACCAGGGAGATGGCATGTAAAGGACCAGAGGAGATGGCAGGTAAAGGACCAGAGGAGATGGCAGGTAAAGGACCAAGGAGATGGCAGGTAAAGGACCAGGGGAGATGGCAGGTAAAGGACCAGAGGAGATGGCAGGTAAAGGACCGGGGAGATGGCAGGGAAAGGACCAGAGGAGATGGCAGGTAAAAGACCAGAGGAGATGGCAGGGAAAGGACCAGAGGAGATGGGAGGGAAAGGACCAGAGGAGATGGCGGGTAACGGACCAGGGAGATGGCATGTAAAGGACCAGGGGAGATGGCAGGTAAAAGACCAGAGGAGATGGCAGGTAAAGGACCGGGGAGATGGCAGGGAAAGGACCAGAGGAGATGGCAGGTAAAAGACCAGAGGAGATGGCAGGGAAAGGACCAGGGGAGATGGCAGGTAAAGGACCAGAGGAGATGGCAGGTAAAGGACCAGAGGAGATGGCAGGGAAAGGACCAGAGGAGATGGCAGGTAAAGGACCAGGGAGATGGCAGGTAAAGGACCAGAGGAGATGGCAGGTAAAGGACCAGAGGAGATGGCACGTAAAGGACCAGAGGAGATGGCAGGTAAAGGACCAGAGGAGATGGCAGGTAAAGGACCAGGGAGATGGCATGTAAAGGACCAGGGAGATGGCAGGTAAAGGACCAGAGGATAGGGCAGGTAAAGGACCAGGGAGATGGCATGTAAAGGACCAGGGAGATGGCAGGTAAAGGACCAGTGAGATGGCAGGTAAAGGACCAGGGAGATGGCAGGTAAAGGACCAGGGAGATGGCAGGGAAAGGACCAGAGGAGATGACAGGTAAAGGACCAGAGGAGATGGCAGGTAAAGGACCAGAGGAGATGGCAGGGAAAGGACCAGAGGAGATGGCAGGTAAAGGACCAGGGAGATGGCAGGTAAAGGACCAGAGGAGATGGCAGGTAAAGGACCAGAGGAGATGGCAGGTAAAGGAACAGTGAGATGGCATGTAAAGGACCAGGGAAATGGCAGGGAAAGGACCAGAGGAGATGGCAGGTAAAGGACCAGGGAGATGGCATGTAAAGGACCAGGGAGATGGCATGTAAAGGACCAGGGAGATGGCATGTAAAGGACCAGGGAGATGGCATGTAAAGGACCAGGGAAATGGCAGGGAAAGGACCAGAGGAGATGGCAGGTAAAGGACCAGGGAGATGGCAGGGAAATGACCAGAGGAGATGGCAGGTAAAGGACCAGGGAGATGGCAGGTAAAGGACTAGAGGAGATGGCAGGTAAAGGACCAAGGAGATGGCAGGGAAAGGACCAGGGAGATGGCAGGTAAAAAACCAGGGAGATGGCAGGTAAAAGACCAGAGGAGATGGCAGGTAAAGGACCAGAGGAGATGGCAGGGAAAGGACCAGAGGAGATGGCAGGTAAAGTACCAGGGAAATGGCAGGTAAAGGACCAGAGGAGATGGCAGGTAAAGGACCAGAGGGGATGTCAGGTGAAGGACCAGAGGAGATGGCAGGTAAAGGACCAGGGAGATGGCAGGTAAAGGACCAGAGGAGATGGCAGGTAAAGGACCAAGGAGATGGCAGGGAAAGGACCAGAGGAGATGGCAGGGAAAGGACCAGGGAGATGGCAGGTAAAGGACCAGGGAGATGGCAGGTAAAGGACTAGAGGAGATGGCAGGTAAAGGACCAGAGGAGAAGGCAGGTAAAGGACCAAGGAGATGGCAGGGAAAGGACAAGAGGAGATGGCAAGTAAAGGACCAGGGAGATGGCAGGTAAAGGACCAGAGGAGATGGCAGGTAAAGGACCAGGGAGATGGCATGTAAAGGACCAGGGAAATGGCAGGGAAAGGACCAGAGGAGATGGCAGGTAAAGGACCAGGGAGATGGCAGGGAAATGACCTGAGGAGATGGCAGGTAAAGGACCAGGGAGATGGCAGGTAAAGGACTAGAGGAGATGGCAGGTAAAGGACCAAGGAGATGGCAGGGAAAGGACCAGGGAGATGGCAGGTAAAAAACCAGGGAGATGGCAGGTAAAAGACCAGAGGAGATGGCAGGTAAAGGACCAGAGGAGATGGCAGGGAAAGGACCAGAGGAGATGGCAGGTAAAGGACCAGAGGAGATGGCAGGTAAAGGACCAGGGAAATGGCAGGTAAAGGACCAGAGGAGATGGCAGGTAAAGGACCAGAGGGGATGTCAGGTGAAGGACCAGAGGAGATGGCAGGTAAAAGACCAGAGGAGATGGCAGGGAAAGGACCAGGGAGATGGCATGTAAAGGACCAGGGAGATGGCAGGTAAAGGACCAGAGGATAGGGCAGGTAAAGGACCAGGGAGATGGCATGTAAAGGACCAGGGAGATGGCAGGTAAAGGACCAGTGAGATGGCAGGTAAAGGACCAGGGAGATGGCAGGTAAAGGACCAGGGAGATGGCAGGGAAAGGACCAGAGGAGATGACAGGTAAAGGACCAGAGGAGATGGCAGGTAAAGGACCAGAGGAGATGGCAGGGAAAGGACCAGAGGAGATGGCAGGTAAAGGACCAGGGAGATGGCAGGTAAAGGACCAGAGGAGATGGCAGGTAAAGGACCAGAGGAGATGGCAGGTAAAGGAACAGTGAGATGGCATGTAAAGGACCAGGGAAATGGCAGGGAAAGGACCAGAGGAGATGGCAGGTAAAGGACCAGGGAGATGGCATGTAAAGGACCAGGGAGATGGCATGTAAAGGACCAGGGAGATGGCAGGTAAAGGACCAGGGAGATGGCATGTAAAGGACCAGAGGAGATGGCAGGTAAAGGACCAGAGGAGATGGCAGGTAAAGGACCAAGGAGATGGCAGGTAAAGGACCAGGGGAGATGGCAGGTAAAGGACCAGAGGAGATGGCAGGTAAAGGACCGGGGAGATGGCAGGGAAAGGACCAGAGGAGATGGCAGGTAAAAGACCAGAGGAGATGGCAGGGAAAGGACCAGAGGAGATGGGAGGGAAAGGACCAGAGGAGATGGCGGGTAACGGACCAGGGAGATGGCATGTAAAGGACCAGGGGAGATGGCAGGTAAAAGACCAGAGGAGATGGCAGGTAAAGGACCGGGGAGATGGCAGGGAAAGGACCAGAGGAGATGGCAGGTAAAAGACCAGAGGAGATGGCAGGGAAAGGACCAGGGGAGATGGCAGGTAAAGGACCAGAGGAGATGGCAGGTAAAGGACCAGAGGAGATGGCAGGGAAAGGACCAGAGGAGATGGCAGGTAAAGGACCAGGGAGATGGCAGGTAAAGGACCAGAGGAGATGGCAGGTAAAGGACCAGAGGAGATGGCACGTAAAGGACCAGAGGAGATGGCAGGTAAAGGACCAGAGGAGATGGCAGGTAAAGGACCAGGGAGATGGCATGTAAAGGACCAGGGAGATGGCAGGTAAAGGACCAGAGGATAGGGCAGGTAAAGGACCAGGGAGATGGCATGTAAAGGACCAGGGAGATGGCAGGTAAAGGACCAGTGAGATGGCAGGTAAAGGACCAGGGAGATGGCAGGTAAAGGACCAGGGAGATGGCAGGGAAAGGACCAGAGGAGATGACAGGTAAAGGACCAGAGGAGATGGCAGGTAAAGGACCAGAGGAGATGGCAGGGAAAGGACCAGAGGAGATGGCAGGTAAAGGACCAGGGAGATGGCAGGTAAAGGACCAGAGGAGATGGCAGGTAAAGGACCAGAGGAGATGGCAGGTAAAGGAACAGTGAGATGGCATGTAAAGGACCAGGGAAATGGCAGGGAAAGGACCAGAGGAGATGGCAGGTAAAGGACCAGGGAGATGGCATGTAAAGGACCAGGGAGATGGCATGTAAAGGACCAGGGAGATGGCATGTAAAGGACCAGGGAGATGGCAGGTAAAGGACCAGAGGTATGGCAGGTAAAGGACCAGAGGTATGGCAGGTAAAGGACCAAGGAGATGGCAGGGAAAGGACCAGAGGAGATGGCAGGTAAAGGACCAGGGAGATGGCAGGTAAAGTACCAGGGAAATGGCGGGTAACGGACCAGAGGAGATGGCAGGTAAAGGACCAGGGAGATGGCAGGGAAAGGACCAGAGGAGATGGCAGGTAAAGGACCAGGGAGATGGCAGGTAAAGGACTAGAGGAGATGGCAGGTAAAGGACCAGAGGAGAAGGCAGGTAAAGGACCAAGGAGATGGCAGGGAAAGGACCAGAGGAGATGGCAAGTAAAGGACCAGGGAGATGGCAGGTAAAGGACCAGAGGAGATGGCAGGTAAAGGACCAGAGGAGATGGCAGGTAAAGGACCAGGGAGATGGCATGTAAAGGACCAGGGAAATGGCAGGGAAAGGACCAGAGGAGATGGCAGGTAAAGGACCAGGAAGATGGCAGGTAAAGGACCAGGGAGATGGCATGTAAAGGACCAGGGAGATGGCAGGTAAAGGACCAGAGGAGATGGCAGGTAAAGGACCAGAGGAGATGGCAGGTAAAGGACCGGGGAGATGGCAGGGAAAGGACCAGAGGAGATGGCAGGTAAAAGACCAGAGGAGATGGCAGGGAAAGGACCAGAGGAGATGGCGGGTAACGGACCAGGGAGATGGCAGGTAAAGGACCAGAGCAGATGGCAGGTAAAGGACCAGAGGAGATGGCAGGTAAAGGACCAGGGAGATGGCAGGTAAAGGACCAGAGGAGATGGCAGGTAAAGGACCAGAGGAGAAGGCAGGTAAAGGACCAGGGAGATGGCATGTAAAGGACCAGGGAGATGGCAGGTAAAGGACCAGAGGATATGGCAGGTAAAGGACCAGGGAGATGGCATGTAAAGGACCAGGGAGATGGCAGGTAAAGGACCAGGGAATTGGCAGGTAAAGGACCAGGGAGATGGCAGGGAAAGGACCAGAGGAGATGACAGGTAAAGGACCAGAGGAGATGGCAGGTAAACGACCAGAGGAGATGGCAGGGAAAGGACCAGAGGAGATGGCAGGTAAAGGACCAGGGAGATGGCAGGTAAAGGACCAGAGGAGATGGCAGGTAAAGGACCAGAGGAGATGGCAGGTAAAGGACCAGGGAGATGGCATGTAAAGGACCAGGGAAATGGCAGGGAAAGGACCAGAGGAGATGGCAGGTAAAGGACCAGGGAGATGGCATGTAAAGGACCAGAGGAGATGGCATGTAAAGGACCAGGGAAATGGCAGGTAAAAGACCAGAGGAGATGGCAGGGAAAGGACCAGAGGAGATGGGAGAGAAAGGACCAGAGGAGATGGCGGGTAACGGACCAGGGAGATGGCAGGTAAAGGACCAGAGCAGATGGCAGGTAAAGGACCAGAGGAGATGGCAGGTAAAGGACCAGGGAGATGGCAGGTAAAGGACCAGAGGAGATGGCAGGTAAAGGACCAGAGGAGATGGCAGGTAAAGGACCAGAGGAGATGGGAGGTAAAGGACCAGGGAGATGGCATGTAAAGGACCAGGGAGATGGCAGGTAAAGGACCAGAGGAGATGGCAGGTAAAGGAACAGGGAGATGGCAGGTAAAGGACCAGGGAGATGGCAGGGAAAAGACCAGAGGAGATGACAGGTAAAGGACCAGAGGAGATGGCAGGTAAAGTACCAGGGAGATGGCAGGTAAAGGACCAGAGGAGATGGCAGGTAAAGGACCAGGGAGATGGCAGGTAAAGGACCAGAGGAGATGGCAGGTAAAGGACCAGGGAGATGGCAGGTAAAGGACCAGAGGAGATGGCATGTAAAGGACCAGGGAAATGGCAGGGAAAGGACCAGAGGAGATGGCAGGTAAAGGACCAGGGAGATGGCATGTAAAGGACCAGGGAGATGGCATGTAAAGGACCAGGGAGATGGCAGGTAAAGGACCAGAGGAGATGGCAGGTAAAGGACCAGAGGAGATGGCAGGTAAAGGACCGGGGAGATGGCAGGGAAAGGACCAGAGGAGATGGCAGGTAAAAGACCAGAGGAGATGGCAGGGAAAGGACCAGAGGAGATGGGAGGGAAAGGACCAGAGGAGATGGCGGGTAACGGACCAGGGAGATGGCAGGTAAAGGACCAGAGCAGATGGCAGGTAAAGGACCAGAGGAGATGGCAGGTAAAGGACCAGGGAGATGGCAGGTAAAGGACCAGAGGAGATGGCAGGTAAAGGACCAGAGGAGATGGCAGGTAAAGGACCAGAGGAGATGGCAGGTAAAGGACCAGGGAGATGGCATGTAAAGGACCAGGGAGATGGCAGGTAAAGGACCAGGGAGATGGCATGTAAAGGACCAGGGAGATGGCAGGTAAAGGACCAGGGAGATGGCAGGTAAAGGACCAGGGAGATGGCAGGGAAAGGACCAGAGGAGATGGCAGGTAAAAGATCAGGGAAATGGCAGGGAAAGGACCAGAGGAGATGGCAGGTAAAGGACCAGAGGAGATGGCAGGTAAAGGACCAGGGAGATGGCATGTAAAGGACCAGGGAGATGGCAGGTAAAGGACCAGAGGAGATGGCAGGGAAAGGACCAGAGGAGATGGGAGGGAAAGGACCAGAGGAGATGGCGGGTAACGGACCAGGGAGATGGCAGGTAAAGGACCAGAGCAGATGGCAGGTAAAGGACCAGAGGAGATGGCAGGTAAAGGACCAGGGAGATGGCAGGGAAAGGACCAGAGGAGATGGCAGGTAAAAGACCAGGGAAATGGCAGGGAAAGGACCAGAGGAGATGGCAGGTAAAGGACCAGGGAGATGGCATGTAAAGGACCAGGGAGATGGCATGTAAAGGACCAGGGAGATGGCAGGTAAAGGACCAGAGGAGATGGCAGGTAAAGGACCAGAGGAGATGGCAGGTAAAGGACCGGGGAGATGGCAAGGAAAGGACCAGAGGAGATGGCAGGTAAAAGACCAGAGGAGATGGCAGGGAAAGGACCAGAGGAGATGGGAGGGAAAGGACCAGAGGAGATGGCGGGTAACGGACCAGGGAGATGGCAGGTAAAGGACCAGAGCAGATGGCAGGTAAAGGACCAGAGCAGATGGCAGGTAAAGGACCAGGGAGATGGCAGGTAAAGGACCAGAGGAGATGGCAGGTAAAGGACCAGAGGAGATGGCAGGGAAAGGACCAGGGAGATGGCATGTAAAGGACCAGGGAGATGGCAGGTAAAGGACCAGAGGAGGTGGCAGGGAAAGGACCAGAGGAGATGGCAGGTAAAGGACCAGGGAGATGGCAGGTAAAGGACCAGAGGAGATGGCAGGTAAAGGACCAGGGAGATGGCAGGTAAAGGACCAGAGGAGATGGCATGTAAAGGACCAGGGAAATGGCAGGTAAAAGACCAGAGGAGATGGCAGGGAAAGGACCAGAGGAGATGGGAGGGAAAGGACCAGAGGAGATGGCGGGTAACGGACCAGGGAGATGGCAGGTAAAGGACCAGAGCAGATGGCAGGTAAAGGACCAGAGGAGATGGCAGGTAAAGGACCAGGGAGATGGCAGGTAAAGGACCAGAGGAGATGGCAGGTAAAGGACCAGAGGAGATGGCAGGTAAAGGACCAGGGAGATGGCATGTAAAGGACCAGGGAGATGGCAGGTAAAGGACCAGAGGAGATGGCAGGTAAAGGACCAGGGAGATGGCAGGGAAAGGACCAGAGGATATGACAGGTAAAGGACCAGAGGAGATGGCAGGTAAAGTACCAGGGAGATGGCAGGTAAAGGACCAGAGGAGATGGCAGGTAAAGGACCAGGGAGATGGCAGGTAAAGGAACAGTGAGATGGCATGTAAAGGACCAGGGAAATGGCAGGGAAAGGACCAGAGGAGATGGCAGGTAAAGGACCAGGGAGATGGCATGTAAAGGACCAGGGAGATGGCATGTAAAGGACCAGGGAGATGGCAGGTAAAGGACCAGGGAGATGGCATGTAAAGGACCAGAGGAGATGGCAGGTAAAGGACCAGAGGAGATGGCAGGTAAAGGACCAAGGAGATGGCAGGTAAAGGACCAGGGGAGATGGCAGGTAAAGGACCAGAGGAGATGGCAGGTAAAGGACCGGGGAGATGGCAGGGAAAGGACCAGAGGAGATGGCAGGTAAAAGACCAGAGGAGATGGCAGGGAAAGGACCAGAGGAGATGGGAGGGAAAGGACCAGAGGAGATGGCGGGTAACGGACCAGGGAGATGGCATGTAAAGGACCAGGGGAGATGGCAGGTAAAAGACCAGAGGAGATGGCAGGTAAAGGACCGGGGAGATGGCAGGGAAAGGACCAGAGGAGATGGCAGGTAAAAGACCAGAGGAGATGGCAGGGAAAGGACCAGGGGAGATGGCAGGTAAAGGACCAGAGGAGATGGCAGGTAAAGGACCAGAGGAGATGGCAGGGAAAGGACCAGAGGAGATGGCAGGTAAAGGACCAGGGAGATGGCAGGTAAAGGACCAGAGGAGATGGCAGGTAAAGGACCAGAGGAGATGGCACGTAAAGGACCAGAGGAGATGGCAGGTAAAGGACCAGAGGAGATGGCAGGTAAAGGACCAGGGAGATGGCATGTAAAGGACCAGGGAGATGGCAGGTAAAGGACCAGAGGATAGGGCAGGTAAAGGACCAGGGAGATGGCATGTAAAGGACCAGGGAGATGGCAGGTAAAGGACCAGTGAGATGGCAGGTAAAGGACCAGGGAGATGGCAGGTAAAGGACCAGGGAGATGGCAGGGAAAGGACCAGAGGAGATGACAGGTAAAGGACCAGAGGAGATGGCAGGTAAAGGACCAGAGGAGATGGCAGGGAAAGGACCAGAGGAGATGGCAGGTAAAGGACCAGGGAGATGGCAGGTAAAGGACCAGAGGAGATGGCAGGTAAAGGACCAGAGGAGATGGCAGGTAAAGGAACAGTGAGATGGCATGTAAAGGACCAGGGAAATGGCAGGGAAAGGACCAGAGGAGATGGCAGGTAAAGGACCAGGGAGATGGCATGTAAAGGACCAGGGAGATGGCATGTAAAGGACCAGGGAGATGGCATGTAAAGGACCAGGGAGATGGCAGGTAAAGGACCAGAGGTATGGCAGGTAAAGGACCAGAGGTATGGCAGGTAAAGGACCAAGGAGATGGCAGGGAAAGGACCAGAGGAGATGGCAGGTAAAGGACCAGGGAGATGGCAGGTAAAGTACCAGGGAAATGGCGGGTAACGGACCAGAGGAGATGGCAGGTAAAGGACCAGGGAGATGGCAGGGAAAGGACCAGAGGAGATGGCAGGTAAAGGACCAGGGAGATGGCAGGTAAAGGACTAGAGGAGATGGCAGGTAAAGGACCAGAGGAGAAGGCAGGTAAAGGACCAAGGAGATGGCAGGGAAAGGACCAGAGGAGATGGCAAGTAAAGGACCAGGGAGATGGCAGGTAAAGGACCAGAGGAGATGGCAGGTAAAGGACCAGAGGAGATGGCAGGTAAAGGACCAGGGAGATGGCATGTAAAGGACCAGGGAAATGGCAGGGAAAGGACCAGAGGAGATGGCAGGTAAAGGACCAGGAAGATGGCAGGTAAAGGACCAGGGAGATGGCATGTAAAGGACCAGGGAGATGGCAGGTAAAGGACCAGAGGAGATGGCAGGTAAAGGACCAGAGGAGATGGCAGGTAAAGGACCGGGGAGATGGCAGGGAAAGGACCAGAGGAGATGGCAGGTAAAAGACCAGAGGAGATGGCAGGGAAAGGACCAGAGGAGATGGCGGGTAACGGACCAGGGAGATGGCAGGTAAAGGACCAGAGCAGATGGCAGGTAAAGGACCAGAGGAGATGGCAGGTAAAGGACCAGGGAGATGGCAGGTAAAGGACCAGAGGAGATGGCAGGTAAAGGACCAGAGGAGAAGGCAGGTAAAGGACCAGGGAGATGGCATGTAAAGGACCAGGGAGATGGCAGGTAAAGGACCAGAGGATATGGCAGGTAAAGGACCAGGGAGATGGCATGTAAAGGACCAGGGAGATGGCAGGTAAAGGACCAGGGAATTGGCAGGTAAAGGACCAGGGAGATGGCAGGGAAAGGACCAGAGGAGATGACAGGTAAAGGACCAGAGGAGATGGCAGGTAAACGACCAGAGGAGATGGCAGGGAAAGGACCAGAGGAGATGGCAGGTAAAGGACCAGGGAGATGGCAGGTAAAGGACCAGAGGAGATGGCAGGTAAAGGACCAGAGGAGATGGCAGGTAAAGGACCAGGGAGATGGCATGTAAAGGACCAGGGAAATGGCAGGGAAAGGACCAGAGGAGATGGCAGGTAAAGGACCAGGGAGATGGCATGTAAAGGACCAGAGGAGATGGCATGTAAAGGACCAGGGAAATGGCAGGTAAAAGACCAGAGGAGATGGCAGGGAAAGGACCAGAGGAGATGGGAGAGAAAGGACCAGAGGAGATGGCGGGTAACGGACCAGGGAGATGGCAGGTAAAGGACCAGAGCAGATGGCAGGTAAAGGACCAGAGGAGATGGCAGGTAAAGGACCAGGGAGATGGCAGGTAAAGGACCAGAGGAGATGGCAGGTAAAGGACCAGAGGAGATGGCAGGTAAAGGACCAGAGGAGATGGGAGGTAAAGGACCAGGGAGATGGCATGTAAAGGACCAGGGAGATGGCAGGTAAAGGACCAGAGGAGATGGCAGGTAAAGGAACAGGGAGATGGCAGGTAAAGGACCAGGGAGATGGCAGGGAAAAGACCAGAGGAGATGACAGGTAAAGGACCAGAGGAGATGGCAGGTAAAGTACCAGGGAGATGGCAGGTAAAGGACCAGAGGAGATGGCAGGTAAAGGACCAGGGAGATGGCAGGTAAAGGACCAGAGGAGATGGCAGGTAAAGGACCAGGGAGATGGCAGGTAAAGGACCAGAGGAGATGGCATGTAAAGGACCAGGGAAATGGCAGGGAAAGGACCAGAGGAGATGGCAGGTAAAGGACCAGGGAGATGGCATGTAAAGGACCAGGGAGATGGCATGTAAAGGACCAGGGAGATGGCAGGTAAAGGACCAGAGGAGATGGCAGGTAAAGGACCAGAGGAGATGGCAGGTAAAGGACCGGGGAGATGGCAGGGAAAGGACCAGAGGAGATGGCAGGTAAAAGACCAGAGGAGATGGCAGGGAAAGGACCAGAGGAGATGGGAGGGAAAGGACCAGAGGAGATGGCGGGTAACGGACCAGGGAGATGGCAGGTAAAGGACCAGAGCAGATGGCAGGTAAAGGACCAGAGGAGATGGCAGGTAAAGGACCAGGGAGATGGCAGGTAAAGGACCAGAGGAGATGGCAGGTAAAGGACCAGAGGAGATGGCAGGTAAAGGACCAGAGGAGATGGCAGGTAAAGGACCAGGGAGATGGCATGTAAAGGACCAGGGAGATGGCAGGTAAAGGACCAGGGAGATGGCATGTAAAGGACCAGGGAGATGGCAGGTAAAGGACCAGGGAGATGGCAGGTAAAGGACCAGGGAGATGGCAGGGAAAGGACCAGAGGAGATGGCAGGTAAAAGATCAGGGAAATGGCAGGGAAAGGACCAGAGGAGATGGCAGGTAAAGGACCAGAGGAGATGGCAGGTAAAGGACCAGGGAGATGGCATGTAAAGGACCAGGGAGATGGCAGGTAAAGGACCAGAGGAGATGGCAGGGAAAGGACCAGAGGAGATGGGAGGGAAAGGACCAGAGGAGATGGCGGGTAACGGACCAGGGAGATGGCAGGTAAAGGACCAGAGCAGATGGCAGGTAAAGGACCAGAGGAGATGGCAGGTAAAGGACCAGGGAGATGGCAGGGAAAGGACCAGAGGAGATGGCAGGTAAAAGACCAGGGAAATGGCAGGGAAAGGACCAGAGGAGATGGCAGGTAAAGGACCAGGGAGATGGCATGTAAAGGACCAGGGAGATGGCATGTAAAGGACCAGGGAGATGGCAGGTAAAGGACCAGAGGAGATGGCAGGTAAAGGACCAGAGGAGATGGCAGGTAAAGGACCGGGGAGATGGCAAGGAAAGGACCAGAGGAGATGGCAGGTAAAAGACCAGAGGAGATGGCAGGGAAAGGACCAGAGGAGATGGGAGGGAAAGGACCAGAGGAGATGGCGGGTAACGGACCAGGGAGATGGCAGGTAAAGGACCAGAGCAGATGGCAGGTAAAGGACCAGAGCAGATGGCAGGTAAAGGACCAGGGAGATGGCAGGTAAAGGACCAGAGGAGATGGCAGGTAAAGGACCAGAGGAGATGGCAGGGAAAGGACCAGGGAGATGGCATGTAAAGGACCAGGGAGATGGCAGGTAAAGGACCAGAGGAGGTGGCAGGGAAAGGACCAGAGGAGATGGCAGGTAAAGGACCAGGGAGATGGCAGGTAAAGGACCAGAGGAGATGGCAGGTAAAGGACCAGGGAGATGGCAGGTAAAGGACCAGAGGAGATGGCATGTAAAGGACCAGGGAAATGGCAGGTAAAAGACCAGAGGAGATGGCAGGGAAAGGACCAGAGGAGATGGGAGGGAAAGGACCAGAGGAGATGGCGGGTAACGGACCAGGGAGATGGCAGGTAAAGGACCAGAGCAGATGGCAGGTAAAGGACCAGAGGAGATGGCAGGTAAAGGACCAGGGAGATGGCAGGTAAAGGACCAGAGGAGATGGCAGGTAAAGGACCAGAGGAGATGGCAGGTAAAGGACCAGGGAGATGGCATGTAAAGGACCAGGGAGATGGCAGGTAAAGGACCAGAGGAGATGGCAGGTAAAGGACCAGGGAGATGGCAGGGAAAGGACCAGAGGATATGACAGGTAAAGGACCAGAGGAGATGGCAGGTAAAGTACCAGGGAGATGGCAGGTAAAGGACCAGAGGAGATGGCAGGTAAAGGACCAGGGAGATGGCAGGTAAAGGACCAGAGGAGATGGCAGGTAAAGGACCAGGGAGATGGCAGGTAAAGGACCAGAGGAGATGGCATGTAAAGGACCAGGGAAATGGCAGGGAAAGGACCAGAGGAGATGGCAGGTAAAGGACCAGGGAGATGGCATGTAAAGGACCAGGGAGATGGCATGTAAAGAACCAGGGAGATGGCAGGTAAAGGACCAGAGGAGATGGCAGGTAAAGGACCAGAGGAGATGGCAGGTAAAGGACCGGGGAGATGGCAGGGAAAGGACCAGAGGAGATGGCAGGTAAAAGACCAGAGGAGATGGCAGGGAAAGGACCAGAGGAGATGGGAGGGAAAGGACCAGAGGAGATGGCGGGTAACGGACCAGGGAGATGGCAGGTAAAGGACCAGAGCAGATGGCAGGTAAAGGACCAGAGGAGATGGCAGGTAAAGGACCAGGGAGATGGCAGGTAAAGGACCAGAGGAGATGGCAGGTAAAGGACCAGAGGAGATGGCAGGTAAAGGACCAGAGGAGATGGCAGGTAAAGGACCAGGGAGATGGCATGTAAAGGACCAGGGAGATGGCAGGTAAAGGACCAGAGGAGATGGCAGGTAAAGGACCAGAGGAGATGGCAGGTAAAGGACCAGGGAGATGGCATGTAAAGGACCAGGGAGATGGCAGGTAAAGGACCAGGGAGATGGCAGGTAAAGGACCAGGGAGATGGCAGGGAAAGGACCAGAGGAGATGGCAGGTAAAAGACCAGGGAAATGGCAGGGAAAGGACCAGAGGAGATGGCAGGTAAAGGACCAGGGAGATGGCATGTAAAGGACCAGGGAGATGGCATGTAAAGGACCAGGGAGATGGCAGGTAAAGGACCAGAGGAGATGGCAGGTAAAGGACCAGAGGAGATGGCAGGTAAAGGACCGGGGAGATGGCAAGGAAAGGACCAGAGGAGATGGCAGGTAAAAGACCAGAGGAGATGGCAGGGAAAGGACCAGAGGAGATGGGAGGGAAAGGACCAGAGGAGATGGCGGGTAACGGACCAGGGAGATGGCAGGTAAAGGACCAGAGCAGATGGCAGGTAAAGGACCAGGGAGATGGCAGGTAAAGGACCAGAGGAGATGGCAGGTAAAGGACCAGGGAGATGGCAGGTAAAGGACCAGAGGAGATGGCATGTAAAGGACCAGGGAAATGGCAGGTAAAAGACCAGAGGAGATGGCAGGGAAAGGACCAGAGGAGATGGGAGGGAAAGGACCAGAGGAGATGGCGGGTAACGGACCAGGGAGATGGCAGGTAAAGGACCAGAGCAGATGGCAGGTAAAGGACCAGAGGAGATGGCAGGTAAAGGACCAGGGAGATGGCAGGTAAAGGACCAGAGGAGATGGCAGGTAAAGGACCAGAGGAGATGGCAGGTAAAGGACCAGGGAGATGGCATGTAAAGGACCAGGGAGATGGCAGGTAAAGGACCAGAGGAGATTGCAGGTAAAGGACCAGGGAGATGGCAGGGAAAGGACCAGAGGAGATGACAGGTAAAGGACCAGAGGAGATGGCAGGTAAAGTACCAGGGAGATGGCAGGTAAAGGACCAGAGGAGATGGCAGGTAAAGGACCAGGGAGATGGCAGGTAAAGGACCAGAGGAGATGGCAGGTAAAGGACCAGGGAGATGGCAGGTAAAGGACCAGAGGAGATGGCATGTAAAGGACCAGGGAAATGGCAGGGAAAGGACCAGAGGAGATGGCAGGTAAAGGACCAGGGAGATGGCATGTAAAGGACCAGGGAGATGGCATGTAAAGAACCAGGGAGATGGCAGGTAAAGGACCAGAGGAGATGGCAGGTAAAGGACCAGAGGAGATGGCAGGTAAAGGACCGGGGAGATGGCAGGGAAAGGACCAGAGGAGATGGCAGGTAAAAGACCAGAGGAGATGGCAGGGAAAGGACCAGAGGAGATGGGAGGGAAAGGACCAGAGGAGATGGCGGGTAACGGACCAGGGAGATGGCAGGTAAAGGACCAGAGCAGATGGCAGGTAAAGGACCAGAGGAGATGGCAGGTAAAGGACCAGGGAGATGGCAGGTAAAGGACCAGAGGAGATGGCAGGTAAAGGACCAGAGGAGATGGCAGGTAAAGGACCAGAGGAGATGGCAGGTAAAGGACCAGGGAGATGGCATGTAAAGGACCAGGGAGATGGCAGGTAAAGGACCAGAGGAGATGGCAGGTAAAGGACCAGAGGAGATGGCAGGTAAAGGACCAGGGAGATGGCATGTAAAGGACCAGGGAGATGGCAGGTAAAGGACCAGGGAGATGGCAGGTAAAGGACCAGGGAGATGGCAGGGAAAGGACCAGAGGAGATGGCAGGTAAAAGACCAGGGAAATGGCAGGGAAAGGACCAGAGGAGATGGCAGGTAAAGGACCAGGGAGATGGCATGTAAAGGACCAGGGAGATGGCATGTAAAGGACCAGAGGAGATGGCAGGTAAAGGACCAGAGGAGATGGCAGGTAAAGGACCAGAGGAGATGGCAGGTAAAGGACCGGGGAGATGGCAAGGAAAGGACCAGAGGAGATGGCAGGTAAAAGACCAGAGGAGATGGCAGGGAAAGGACCAGAGGAGATGGGAGGGAAAGGACCAGAGGAGATGGCGGGTAACGGACCAGGGAGATGGCAGGTAAAAGACCAGAGCAGATGGCAGGTAAAGGACCAGAGCAGATGGCAGGTAAAGGACCAGGGAGATGGCAGGTAAAGGACCAGAGGAGATGGCAGGTAAAGGACCAGGGAGATGGCATGTAAAGGACCAGGGAGATGGCAGGTAAAGGACCAGAGGAGATGGCAGGTAAAGGACCAGGGAGATGGCATGTAAAGGACCAGGGAGATGGCAGGTAAAGGACCAGGGAGATGGCAGGTAAAGGACCAGGGAGATGGCAGGGAAAGGACCAGAGGAGATGACAGGTAAAGGACCAGAGGAGATGGCAGGTAAAGTACCAGGGAGATTTTCTCCTCTACTTCATCTGAGAAAGAAAAAATGTAAAAATGATTGAAATTATTGTCCTTTTTTAAATGTTTAAAAGGTCAGAGCATTCAGCTTTTAAATGAAATTGTTTTGTGTCAAATCTTTTACAGACTATATCATAGCCGAATGAACATCCTGAAAGTGGAATGATTCCATCATTTTTTCTCAAAGACTTTTTGTTAGTTTTTCTTTTGGTCAATAGATGATCATCAGATATGTGACTGTACTCAAGTTCCACCCACTGACAGCAAGCCCACTGACTGCCAACTGTTTAACTGTCTGGAAAACACAAGTTTTCTTTCTACAGAATTCTACAAAGCAGGAGACAGCCTTAGATGAACAATAACAGGTCTGTTCTGCAGGTGACAAAAGTGACAAAACATTAAAAGTTATGTGGGGAATATGTTGAAAAAAAGTTTGATGCTGTTGTTTTGATGGATGCTCAAACCTTTGTAACCGTGGTTACCTGGTTCACAGGTCGAATGTTTTCCCAGGGCTATAAATCAAAATGCAAACTGGTGAAAGCTCATGAGACCACCATAAAGTAGGAAAAAGTTGAACTGTCTCCCCACTGTGCCCATATGTAACATGGGCTGCATGGTGGATTCTACACCATCATTTCATATTGCAATTTCAATACTTTTCAGTACAAAAATTGAAATAAAATAAAAGATGATCGCACAAACCTGTCTGTTTGCAACCCCAATGTTGATTTCAGACTTTGGCGCCATAATTCAACGTACAAATCCCTTTTTGAAGTACAACTAGACATCCAGACTACTGTATGCTTTGAGACTTTGTGAGCTTTTGGGAACTTTCACAGCATCCAGATGAGGTACATATAAACATCAGGAAACCTGACCTCTGGCAGGATGTTCATGTCTGTGTTCCACAGATCCTTTGGATGTCACTAAGATTCAAGTTAAGACCAATGGACAATATCAAGATAATATCAATTTGTCGTACTCCCAGTGCAATGTGTGGGAGCGGAAGGCTTGGCCAATCAATCCAAGCTCTCCGGGTATGGTTTGATAGAACAGTGACGTAGGTGCATACCCCATAAGAAACTACTGCAGTATTAGTCAATCACATGATAATGATTTCTCAGCCAACTCTCCCAAATGTTTAGTGTTGTGTCTGTGGAACCTACTGGTACAGGAGTGCCTCTTTCAGAGGGGGGGATCATGTCAGCAGTCAGGGCTTGAGGAGGGTCGATGCCCTTGCTCACTTTTTGCTGGATGAGATGCATGGCGAGGGCAAACTGCTCCCTGCTCAGTTTGCCTACCTGCCTTGTGTCTGCCAAAGCCCTGCAGGGCAGAAGACCACAGCCAACAGAGACACGTTCATTTCAGACTGATTGATTGAATGAAACAAGTCAGCCATGCTGCTGCTGCAGAACCTATTGGAACAGAACCTGTTGGGACAGAATCTGTTGGAACAGAACCTGGTGGGACAGAACCTGGTGGGACAGAACCTGGTGGGACAGAATCTGTTGGAAGAGAACCTGTTGGAACAGAACCTGGTGGGACAGAATCTGTTGGAACAGAACCTGTTGGAACAGAACCTGGTGGGACAGAATCTGTTGGGACAGAACCTGTTGGAACAGAACCTGTTGGAACAGAATCTGTTGGGACAGAATATGTTGGAATAGAAACTGTTGGGACAGAATCTGTTGGGACAGAATCTGTTGGGACAGTATATGTTGGAACAGAACCTGGTGGGACAGAATCTGTTGGAACAGAACCTGTTGGGACAGAATCTGTTGGGACAGAATCTGTTGGAACAGGATCTGTTGGGACAGAACCTGTTGGAACGGAATCTGTTGGAACAGAATCTGTTGGAACAGAACCTGTTGGGACAGAACCTGTTGGAACAGAATCTGTTGGAACAGAACCTGTTGGAACAGAACCTGGTGAGACAGAATCTGTTGGGACAGAACCTGTTGGAACAGAACCTGTTGGAACAGAATCTGTTGGGACAGAATATGTTGGAATAGAAACTGTTGGAACAGAATCTGTTGGGACAGAATCTGTTGGGACAGTATATGTTGGAACAGAACCTGTTGGGACAGAATCTGTTGGAACAGAACCTGTTGGGACAGAATCTGTTGGGACAGAATATGTTGGAACAGAACCTGTTGGAACAGAACCTGGTGGGACAGAATCTGTTGGGACAGAACCTGTTGGAACAGAACCTGTTGGAACAGAATCTGTTGGGACAGAATATGTTGGAATAGAAACTGTTGGGACAGAATCTGTTGGGACAGAATCTGTTGGGACAGTATATGTTGGAACAGAATCTGTTGGGACAGAACCTGTTGGAACAGAATCTGTTGGGACAGAATCTGTTGGAACAGAATCTGTTGGGACAGAACCTGTTGGAACAGAACCTGTTGGAACAGAATCTGTTGGAACAGAACCTGTTGGGACAGAATCTGTTGGGACAGAACCTGTTGGAACAGAATCTGTTGGAACAGAATCTGTTGGGACAGAACCTGTTGGAACAGAACCTGTTGGGACAGAATCTGTTGGGACAGAATATGTTGGAACAGAACCTTTTGGAACAGAATCTGTTGGGACAGAATCTGTTGGGACAGAACCTGTTGGGACAGAATCTGTTGGAACAGAATCTGTTGGAACAGGATCTGTTGGGACAGAACCTGTTGGAACGGAATCTGTTGGAACAGAACCTGTTGGGACAGAATCTGTTGGAACAGAACCTGTTGGAACAGAATCTGTTGGGACAGAATCTGTTGGAACAGAATCTGTTGGGACAGAACCTGTTGGAACAGAACCTGTTGGAACAGAATCTGTTGGAACAGAACCTGTTGGGACAGAATCTGTTGGGACAGAACCTGTTGGAACAGAATCTGTTGGAACAGAATCTGTTGGGACAGAACCTGTTGGAACAGAACCTGTTGGGACAGAATCTGTTGGAACAGAATATGTTGGAACAGAACCTTTTGGAACAGAATCTGTTGGGACAGAATCTGTTGGGACAGAACCTGTTGGAACAGAATCTGTTGGAACAGAACCTGTTGGGACAGAACCTGTTGGGACAGAATATGTTGGGACAGAATATGTTGGAACAGAACCTGTTGGGACAGAACCTGTTGGAACAGAATCTGTTGGAACAGAACCTGTTGGGACAGAATCTGTTGGGACAGAATATGTTGGAACAGAACCTGTTGGGACAGAACCTGTTGGAACAGGATCTGTTGGGACAGAATATGTTGGAACAGAACCTGTTGGGACAGAACCTGTTGGAACAGAATCTGTTGGAACAGAATCTGTTGGGACAGAACCTGTTGGGACAGAATCTGTTGGAACAGAATCTGTTGGAACAGAACCTGTTGGGACGGAACCTGTTGGAACAGAACCTGTTGGGACAGAATCTGTTGGGAGAGAATCTGTTGGAACGGAACCTGTTGGAACGGAACCTGTTGGGACAGAATCTGTTGGAACAGAACCTGTTGGGACAGAACCTGTTGGGACGGAACCTGTTGGAACGGAACCTGTTGGAACGGAACCTGTTGGAACGGAACCTGTTGGGACAGAACCTGTTGGGACAGAACCTGTTGGAACAGAATCTGTTGGAACAGAACCTGTTGGGACAGAATCTGTTGGGACAGAATATGTTGGAACAGAACCTGTTGGAACGGAACCTGTTGGGACAGAATCTGTTGGAACAGAACCTGTTGGGACAGAATCTGTTGGAACAGAACCTGTTGAAACAGAATCTGTTGGGACAGAACCTGTTGGGACAGAATCTGTTGGAACAGAACCTGTTGAAACGGAATCTGTTGGAACAGAACCTGTTGGGACAGAATCTGTTGGAACGGAACCTGTTGGAACGGAAC
The DNA here is from genome assembly GCF_027942865.1 of Odontesthes bonariensis. Taxonomy (NCBI): domain Eukaryota; kingdom Metazoa; phylum Chordata; class Actinopteri; order Atheriniformes; family Atherinopsidae; genus Odontesthes; species Odontesthes bonariensis. Next base: position 28,128 of record NW_027457437.1, read on the forward strand.
CTGTTGGGACAGAATATGTTGGAACAGAACCTGTTGGAACGGAACCTGTTGGGACAGAACCTATTGGGACAGAATCTGTTGGAACAGAACCTGTTGGGACAGAACCTGTTGGGACAGAATATGTTGGAACAGAACCTGTTGGGACAGAATCTGTTGGAACAGAACCTGTTGGAACAGAACCTGTTGGGACAGGATCTGTTGGAACAGAACCTGTTGGGACAGAATCTGTTGGAACGGAATCTGTTGGAACAGAACCTGTTGGAACAGAACCTGTTGGGACAGAATCTGTTGGAACGGAATCTGTTGGAACAGAACCTGTTGGGACAGAATATGTTGGAACAGAACCTGTTGAAACAGAATCTGTTGGGACAGAACCTGTTGGAACGGAATCTGTTGGAACAGAACCTGTTGGAACAGAATCTGTTGGGACAGAACCTGTTGGAACGGAATCTGTTGGAACAGAACCTGTTGGGACAGAACCTGTTGGAACGGAATCTGTTGGAACAGAACCTGTTGGAACAGAACCTGTTGGGACAGAACCTGTTGGGACAGAATCTGTTGGAACAGAACCTGTTGGGACAGAACCTGTTGGGACAGAATCTGTTGGAACAGAATCTGTTGGAACAGAACCTGTTGGGACAGAATCTGTTGGAACAGAACCTGTTGGAACAGAATCTGTTGGAACAGAACCTGTTGGGACAGAACCTGTTGGAACAGAATCTGTTGGAACAGAACCTGTTGGGACAGAATCTGTTGGGACAGAATATGTTGGAACAGAACCTGTTGGAACGGAACCTGTTGGGACAGAACCTGTTGGAACGGAACCTGTTGGGACAGAACCTGTTGGGACAGAATATGTTGGAACAGAACCTGTTGGGACAGAATCTGTTGGAACAGAACCTGTTGGAACAGAACCTGTTGGGACAGGATCTGTTGGAACAGAACCTGTTGGGACAGAATCTGTTGGAACGGAATCTGTTGGAACAGAACCTGTTGGGACAGAATCTGTTGGAACAGAACCTGTTGAAACAGAATCTGTTGGGACAGAACCTGTTGGAACGGAATCTGTTGGAACAGAACCTGTTGGAACAGAATCTGTTGGGACAGAACCTGTTGGAACGGAATCTGTTGGGACAGAACCTGTTGGGACAGAACCTGTTGGAACGGAATCTGTTGGAACAGAACCTGTTGGGACAGAATCTGTTGGGACATAATCTGTTGGAACAGAACCTGTTGGGACAGAATCTGTTGGAACAGAACCTGTTGGAACGGAATCTGTTGGAACAGAACCTGTTGGGACAGAATCTGTTGGGACAGAACCTGTTGGAACGGAGTCTGTTGGAACAGAACCTGTTGGGACAGAACCTTTTGGGACAGAACCTTTTGGGACAGAACCTGTTGGAACAGAACCTGTTGGGACAGAACCTGTTGGGACAGAATCTGTTGGGACAGAATATGTTGGAACAGAATCTGTTGGGACAGAATCTGTTGGGACAGAACCTGTAGGGACAGAATCTGTTGGAACAGAACCTGTTGGGACAGAATATGTTGGAACAGAATCTGTTGGGACAGAATCTGTTGGGACAGAATATGTTGGAACAGAATCTGTTGGGACAGAATCTGTTGGGACAGAACCTGTAGGGACAGAATCTGTTGGAACAGAACCTGTAGGGACAGAATCTGTTGGAACAGAATCTGTTGGGACAGAATATGTTGGAACAGAACCTGTTGGGACAGAATCTGTTGGGACAGAATATGTTGGGACAGAATATGTTGGAACAGAATCTGTTGGGACAGAATCTGTTGGGACAGAATCTGTTGGGACAGAACATGTTGGGACAGAATATGTTGGAACAGAATCTGTTGGGACAGAATCTGTTGGGACAGAATATGTTGGAACAGAACCTGTTGGGACAGAATCTGTTGGGACAGAATATGTTGGAACAGAATCTGTTGGGACAGAATCTGTTGGAACAGAATCTGTTGGGACAGAATCTGTTGGGACAGAATATGTTGGAACAGAACCTGTTGGGACAGAATCTGTTGGGACAGAATATGTTGGAACAGAATCTGTTGGGACAGAATCTGTTGGGACAGAATATGTTGGAACAGAATCTGTTGGGACAGAATCTGTTGAGACAGAATCTGTTGGGACAGAATCTGTTGGGACAGAATATGTTGGAACAGAACCTGTTGGGACAGAATCTGTTGGGACAGAATCTGTTGGAACAGAACCTGTTGGAACAGAACCTGTTGGGACAGGATCTGTTGGGACAGAACCTGTTGGGACAGAATCTGTTGGAACAGAATCTGTTGGGACAGAACCTGTTGGAACAGAACCTGTTGGGACAGAATCTGTTGGGACAGAATCTGTTGGAACAGAACCTGTTGGAACAGAACCTGTTGGAACAGAATCTGTTGGAACAGAACCTGTTGGGACAGAATCTGTTGGGACAGAACATGTTGGGACAGAACCTGTTGGAACAGAACCTGTTGGAACAGAACCTGTTGGGACAGAACCTGTTGGGACAGAATATGTTGGAACAGAACCTGTTGGAACGGAACCTGTTGGGACAGAACCTGTTGGAACAGAATCTGTTGGAACAGAACCTGTTGGGACAGAACCTGTTGGGACAGAATCTGTTGGAACAGAACCTGTTGGGACAGAACCTGTTGGAACAGAATCTGTTGGAACAGAATCTGTTGGGACAGAATATGTTGGAACAGAACCTGTTGGAACAGGATCTGTTGGGACAGAATATGTTGGAACAGAACCTGTTGGAACGGAACCTGTTGGGACAGAACCTGTTGGAACAGAATCTGTTGGAACAGAACCTGTTGGGACAGAACCTGTTGGGACAGAATCTGTTGGGACAGAATCTGTTGGAACAGAATCTGTTGGAACAGAACCTGTTGGGACAGAATCTGTTGGAACAGAACCTGTTGGGACAGAACCTGTTGGAACAGAATCTGTTGGGACAGAATCTGTTGGAACAGAATCTGTTGGAACAGAACCTGTTGGGACAGAATCTGTTGGGACAGAATATGTTGGAACAGAACCTGTTGGGACAGAATCTGTTGGAACAGAATCTGTTGGGACAGAATCTGTTGGAACAGAACCTGTTGGGACAGAATCTGTTGGGACAGAACCTGTTGGGACAGAACCTGTTGGGACAGAACCTGTTGGAACAGAACCTGTTGGAACAGAACCTGTTGGGACAGAATCTGTTGGAACAGAACCTGTTGGGACAGGATCTGTTGGGACAGAATATGTTGGAACAGAACCTGTTGGGACAGAATCTGCTGGGACAGAATCTGTTGGGACAGAACCTGTTGGAACAGAATCTGTTGGGACAGAATCTGTTGAAACAGAATCTGTTGGGACAGAACCTGTTGGAACAGAATATGTTGGGACAGAACCTGTTGGAACAGAACCTGTTGGAACAGAATCTGTTGGAACAGAACCTGTTGGAACAGAACCTGTTGGGACAGAATCTGTTGGGACAGAACCTGTTGGAACGGAATCTGTTGGAACAGAACCTGTTGGGACAGAATCTGTTGGGACAGAACCTGTTGGGACAGAATCTGTTGGAACAGAACCTGTTGGAACAGAACCTGTTGGGACAGGATCTGTTGGGACAGAATCTGTTGGGACAGAACCTGTTGGGACAGAATCTGTTGGGACAGAATCTGTTGGAACAGAACCTGTTGGAACAGAACCTGTTGGGACAGGATCTGTTGGGACAGAATCTGTTGGGACAGAATCTGTTGGGACAGAACCTGTTGGGACAGAATCTGTTGGAACAGAACCTGTTGGGACAGAACCTGTTGGGACAGAATCTGTTGGGACAGAATATGTTGGGACAGAACCTGTTGGAACAGAATCTGTTGGAACAGAACCTGTTGGAACAGAATCTGTTGGAACAGAACCTGTTGGGACAGAATCTGTTGGGACAGAATCTGTTGGAACAGAATCTGTTGGAACAGAATCTGTTGGGACAGAATATGTTGGAATAGAATCTGTTGGAACAGAATCTGTTGGGACAGAATCTGTTGGAACAGAACCTGTTGGGACAGAACCCGTTGGGACAGAATCTGTTGGGACAGAACCTGTTGGGACAGAATCTGTTGGGACAGAATATGTTGGGACAGAATCTGTTGGAACAGAACCTGTTGGGACAGAACCTGTTGGGACAGAATCTGTTGGGACAGCGTCTTTTTCACTCATTTGTTTTAGATCTTATTTTCAAAGCATCTTGGTCATCAACATTACTTGCAAATGATGTTAAAGAAACATGAGTGAGAGCTTTGCTGAGTCCCTACCATATGTGGGCAAGGAGGTTCTGCGAAAGTCCAGACTGCATGAAGATGTCCTTCACTTCCAGCCCGCTGACGAAGCCATCCAGATCAGCATCCGTCTTCAGGAAGATGTCGTCATAGCGCCCGCGTTCACACATCGGTACCACCCAGTTCAATGAATGCTGACACACAGTTAGTTCATTCTTAACTGACAGTCCAGCTCGATGAAACTGATGCAAATGTTCAGAAAAGACAACAGGTCGGACCCTTTTTACCAGTTAAGATGCATCAGCATCTGGTAGAAGAATGATACCTGTCCTCAACCAGTGCAACAGACACTTGGCTTCAGAGACCAGATCCTACAATTATTACATATATATAGTGACAATATTCACAGGACCGCTTTTGTTAGAGATGTCTGAAAACTTCCGCACAGATCTGGACAGGCAGCTGTCAGATACTCAAGAGAAAGAATATTTCAGGACATTCCTCTGCTGGCATTAATAGGAAATCATTAGTTTAATGTATGCGCCAACATCTGCTCAATGTGTACTTAGCCCACAGTATGACCAATTTAAGTTCACAAGAACACAATTTCAATATGACCTTAATGGGAATTCTATCCTAAAACAGCATGTGCCACACAGCTTGTTTTCCTGTGACGGGTCACTTTTAAGCTCCCTTTGCTGTTCTTCTTTTCTGGGATATGTGATATGATATATATCAACAATGCTTTCTTTCAACCATGTTTTCCAGTGAATGTTCTATCATATTCTTGTGTTTACTCATTAGGATGTGTAGCATATGCTAGTATTGATTGAGTGAGAATTACCTGTCCTGACTTGAGTGTGTGTTTGGGGGACAGGCTGCCGGTGCTGTTGAGTGAGGTCATGCTGCCGTGGGACGGGGTGGAGCGCAGCGAGTCCTTCGGGGGTGGAGGGCTGGCTGGGAGTGCAGGCACAGGGCCCGTCACAGAGGAAAGACTCTTCTTCCTCTTGGACGGAGGAATGAGGGCAGAAGGGAGGAGTGCAGGAACAGGCTCCTTCTCCAGGGCTCGGTACACCAAATGCATGGCCTGGGGGGGACATCCTGTGTCAATGCATGCCATCAACAGATTCATGTACTGTCTTTCTACAACTACTTTGGTCTCAAACAAGGAAAAACATCCCAACATCCACACAACAGTTCTAACATCAATTATCAGGTAGCACCAACCCTATCAACCTAACAACCAGTTTATCACTGATGTTGTTTATGGTCTCCTCAGGACTCCACCTGAAAAGCAGCTTTAAGCCCACACTTGGAATGTAAATAATGAAAGTTAAATAGCTTCCTTCCACCTGTAGAAGCTTTTATCTGATCAATCTTAAACTGGAACTGAACTTGTGTGAACTGTGAGCAGAGTAATGCCAGGAAGCATGAATCCAGTATGAGTCTGTGCTGTTTTGTGTCAACACTGCATGCTACTGCTCTTTTGATTTTTTTTTTTTTTGGGGGGGGGGGGGGCTTTTTATGGCTTTAATGGATAGACAGTTGGAGAGAGACAGGAAGCAGGGGGCAGAGAGAGGGGGAAGGCACACAGCACTGGGCCGCTCGGTGTGGGACTTGAACCGGGGCCCGCTGCAGCAGGGACTGTAGCCTCTGTACATGGGGCGCCTGCTTAACCCACTACGCCACCAACCGCCCCATCCATGTGTGCTTGTAAAATGCTTTTCTGGACACACATCTCAGCCCTTTGTTTGTGACATGTGCCAGGACAGCTGATTCAGTGGACATAGCTGCTGGAGGACCATATTCCC
>NW_027457438.1:0-34131 GCF_027942865.1 Odontesthes bonariensis
TGTTAGATTTGATGACGATCGTGTAGGCATCCACAGAAGGAAAACATGTGTGTATGGGTCTTCGGATGTCGTTGGTTCCACACCTATTGTACCAGAGGAGGAAAGAGCCACTGTTAAAGGTGGATTGCGACGACAATTTCCACTGAAATTGGCGTGGGCCTGTACGGTACACAAAGTACAAGGCTTAACTGTGGACAAAGCTGTTGTTTGTCTAAAGAAAATCTTTGCACCTGGTCAAGCTTATGTTGCTCTAAGCAGAGTTAGGAGTCTTTCAGGTTTGACCATTCAAGACTTTAATGAAAAAAGGATTTATTGTAAGGATGAAATTACAGTTGCTATCCAGAGTATGACACCCCTTTTGATGTGTGGACCTACACAGTTCAGCGGATTTGACTCATGTGCTTTCACTGTGTTCTTAATGAACGTCCAAAGTTTAAATAGACATGTTAAGGATTTAGCTTTTTGTACTCGGCAATGGAAACCTAAATGTATTGCTGTAACAGAAACATGGATTCTTGAACCTCAAGCTGGTACGGTAAAGATTGATGGTTACAGTTTCAACAACTGTCCCCGACGTTTATCGTATGATGGTACCCAGCCATCGTTAATTGGGTTGCAAGACCAACAACATGGCGGTGTTGGCATGTATACTGCAGATGGTGTGGAATATGAAGTTTTAAAGCCACCACAAATCAATTTAGAGTGTTTAATTTATAACTTTTTGCATTTGAACATCAAAATGGTTGTAATTTATCGCTCACCACAGTATCCTCTGTCATTATTTAAAACAAATTTGGTAAAGATGCTTGACTGGCTGGAGAATATGGCAACTGGAACAATAGCATTGATGGGAGATTTTAATGATGATATTCTAAAGTCATCAACGATCTTAAATTGTGTTAAAACCAGAGGATATGTGCAAATAGTCCAGGAAGCAACTACTGAAAGGGGTAGTTTAATAGATCACATCTATGTTAAATCAGATGTTTATGAGGGAGAAGCAGTGGTAATCCCAACATATTTTAGTGATCATGAAGGAATTCTGTGTGGTTTTAAGATTATTTAGTTATTTAATGAAATAATTATTTGTTTTAGTTTTCGAAGTGCAGATGGAGAGTATATTTGGGGGGGAAGTATTTATTTTTTTTTAACTATTCAAAACCCTCCGAGCAACATAACAAAGTAACACAGAACCAGGGAAACAACACGACACCAGAACAGGGACAAACGACAGCTAGCACTGATAAACAAGGTGGCCTCGGCCTACCATTGCACACTGTACATAAAAATCCACAAACATCCTCATGGAGCTTAACAACTCCATTGCACACAGCACATAAACGAACAACACCGGAGTGTGGTTTTAAGCTGATTTAGTTATTTAATGAAATAATTATTTGTTTTAGTTTTTGAAGTACAGATGAGAGTATATTGGGGGGGTAGAAGAGTATTTTTGTACATGTTATTTATATAACTATTATTTTAAATGAAGTTTGTTTTCTGTATATTTTACAAGGTTTAAAAAATGACAATTTTGAATCCCAAAAAGTTGAACGATGTGACAGCTCACAGGCAAGAGGGGGATTGTCCGCCACGATTTGCCTGTGTGACCTGCCCCGTCTCTTTCCTGTCCCAAAGGGGGCTCTCACTTCACATCAGGAGGAAGCATCCCGATGCATACTTCTGTGCACGGAAGGAGCTGCCGCTTAGTAAGTTAGGACTGAAGATGAAGGCAGAGACTAAGATGGGTGAGGATGCAGACCGTGAGGCTGCAACCTTGCAGGAACTAATAGTGGCCCTTCCGCCTGTCCCGGAGGTGGCGCATTAGCAAAGTGCTTGTGAGAATGCTAAGCGCTTTAATTACCTATGTTATGAAATTTGCATAAAGTTTGCGTTCTATTTAACAGTAAACAAAAGTCTTTATTGTGTAAAGGTTTCGTTTCTTGCATTAAGACAGCATTTATTTAACTTCCACAGAAATATATTTGAAAGTAGTGATAAACATCTAGTAATATAATTTAACATACAGAAATTAGCATGCTGTTCTTAATGCAAGTTTTGCTTTACCTTGTCATATAGCATTAAAAAAAAGCAAAAGGCAATGGTATTGGTACTCCCACTTGTGGGACGGGGTTCAAATCCCTGTGTTGCCCTGCTGATTTGTGCTGACAAGTTTGAACAAATTTTGATGACAAGTAGAAAACCTTTAGACTGGCAGAGTGTGCGTTCAAAGTTGTTTTGTGCCAATGTAAAGAAGTTATGAGAAACATGAGCATAATAGAAATTTTTGTTGGTGTCGATGTGATTAATTCTGGTCTGTTATGACACACAGAAAGTGTCGCTGCTGAACAACGCTACGACCTTTTGACTGCAAAAGGGCCAACACTGCCGCTCCAGTGGCGTCATCAATCGTCTCACGCCTTTCCTGCACCCGAGCACGAGGCAGAGTATTTGAATCTCCCAAATGAACTTCACTCCACAACAGTATGACACAAGTGGAATGTGTTCAACGTTGGACTGATATCGCACCTTCTAGAAAGGAGTTCTTATTTGTTGATGATTCTATTGTTTAACATTCTATGTTCTTTTTTTTTTTTTTTTGGGTGCCATTTTAAAACCGTTGTCCAGGACTAAAGATTAAAACTATCCTTTGGCTAACTCTGGCATGTTATAGATGTACAGTTGTTAATATGCACTGTCTTGTTAATAAATAAAATTGAAAATTTGAGTGACTGTCAGTTCCTGTTTTGTGGCGAAGGATTGGCGTAGACTTGTTGAAGGCTATTCAACACATCATGTGTGGCTATGAAGAGTTAGTGGAAAAAGTCACTTCATGATGTGTTAAAACGTTTTTGTTGGGCAAGGCTTTTAGTGACTTGTAACCATGTACCACCTCAATGTGTCCGTAATAATGCACCAAAAATATGGTACAGATCGAATGATGTCTCAGGGAGATATAGCTGTTTAAATGATCTAGGGGGCGCAGTGGAGTCACAGTCAATATAATCCTATTAGGATCTTTTAGAGGTTAACAAATGTCATTCATGTCTAGTTTGGTGCAAATCGGATGATGCATGTGAGATTTAGAGCCGAACGTATGCAAACGGCGAGGGATTGGATTTTGCCATTGTGCCACACCCACAGGCTTCAGCCAGTGGTGAGAGAAGGATTCAGCATGTTGTTGAATGGCAAACACAGCTTTAAACCTGCATGAATTTAGGAGTAATATAAAACACAGCTCACTGCCTGTTGAAAGGGGGGCGGGGCTTAGTGACATCAGTAAAGACGATGTCAATGTGATTACAGCTGGGCTGTTAAGACACACAGACAGTTTCATTAACCCATGACCTTGCATGAGAAAGTTATTCCATCATGATGTTTGAAGGACGAAATGTCAGACTATGAAGTTTAGCTACGCCCACATACTCTGATGTAACCAAAAACCTTTGATAACTTTTGCTCTTCAATGCTTCAAGACTGCTCAGTGAGTATGAAGTGTCCATGTTAAAAGCTGTAAAATACAACGTCTGTTTAAGAGACAAAAGGGCGACTTTGGTCCAAAATGGCGGACTTCCTGTTGAGTGTGGACCAGGAATCCCAAACACTTTTTTGTAGGTCCGAACAAATTGCGAAGGTGTGCTGCGTTTCATGATTGTCAGTGAAAGCATGGCTGGGGGCTGATTTTTTTTTTAGATGTTCTAGGGGGCGCTGTGGAGGCATTAGGCCACGCCCATCAAATATTGGAGCGCACACCTGTTATGGGGCGGATTAGGATCGATCCCAGTGAGTTTGGTGCATCTGGGCTCAAAACTGTAGAATTCAGAGCCAAACGTATGGTAACGGCGTCATGTCTGACTTCACTAACCCGCCAGAGCCACGCCTTCAACTGAAAACTGTTGGTGCTTTAAAGCAAGTCATTCATATCTAGTTTGGTGCAAATCGGATGATGCATGTTAGATTTAGAGCTGAACGTATGCAAACGGCGAGGGATTGGAATGTGCCATTCTGCCACGCCCACACTATTTTGTAGGTCCTGACAAGACGCACAGGCGTGCTGAGTTTCATGATTGTCGGTGAAAGCATGGCTTGGATCTGATATTTTTAGATGTTCTAGGGGGCGCTGTGGAGGCATTAGGCCACGCCCATCAAATATTGGACTGCACACCTGTTAGGGGGCGGATTAGGATCGATCCTAGTGAGTTTGGTGCATCTGGGCTCAAAACTGTAGAATTTAGAGCCAAACGTATGGTAACGGCGTTATGTCTGACTTCACCAAGCCGCCAGAGCCACACCTTCAACTGAAAACTGTTGGTGCTTTAAAGCAAGTTAGACCAACTTGTTAGCTGTATTCTGACACAAGATCATGTTGATTAGGTGAAGGGGGCCAGAAATGGAGCTTTCCAAGTAAAAAAAGTGACTTCCTGTTCTGAGGGGGCGGGGCTTAGATGACGTCAGCATATGACCACATAGGATTGACATGCATCCAACATGGATGACTCATACCAAATTTGGTGCAGAATAAACAGGTGTGCTGAGTTCCATGATTGTCGGTGAAAGCATGGCTTGGGGCTGATGTTTCTAATTGTTCTAGGGGGCGCTGTGGACGCATTAGGCCACGCCCATCACATATTGCACTGCACACCAGTTGGGGGGTGGATTAGGACCGATCCCAGTGAGTTTGGTGCGTTTTGGCTAAAAACTGTAGAATTTAGAGCCAAACGTATGGTAACGGCGTGATGTCTGACTTCACCAAGCCGCCATAGCCACGCCTTCAACTGAAAACTTTTGGTGCTTTAAAGCAAGTTAGACCAACTTGTTAGCTGTATTCTGACACAAGATCATGTTGATTAGGTGAAGGGGGCCAGAAATGGAGCTTTCCAAGTAAAAAAAGTGACTTCCTGTTCTGAGGGGGCGGGGCTTAGATGACGTCAGCATATGACCACATAGGATTGACATGCATCCAACATGGATGACTCATACCAAATTTGGTGCAGAATAAACAGGTGTGCTGAGTTCCATGATTGTCGGTGAAAGCATGGCTTGGGGCTGATGTTTCTAGTTGTTCTAGGGGGCGCTGTGGACGCATTAGGCCACGCCCATCACATATTGCACTGCACACCAGTTGGGGGGTGGATTAGGACCGATCCCAGTGAGTTTGGTGCGTTTTGGCTAAAAACTGTAGAATTTAGAGCCAAACGTATGGTAACGGCGTGATGTCTGACTTCACCAAGCCGCCATAGCCACGCCTTCAACTGAAAACTTTTGGTGCTTTAAAGCAAGTGAGACCAACTTGTTATCTGTGTTCTCACACAAGATCATGTTGATTAGGTGAAGGGGGGCAGAGATGGAGCTTTCCAAGTAAAAAAAGTGACTTCCTGTTCTGAGGGGGCGGGGCTTAGATGACGTCAGCATATGACCACATAGGATTGACATGCATCCAACATGGATGACTCATACCAAGTTTGGTGCAGATTGAACTTTTTAGGAGAAAGTTATAGCGTTTCGTTTACACTGGCGAGTACGTCAAGTTCGCCGCTTGGCCAAGCCCCCTAAACATGCTCAAAAACTCAAGTCTTCTGATAACTTTTGTTCCCCCATCCCTTAACTGCATACTGACCAAAAATGAAGTCTGTAGCTCAAAATCCCTGGGGCGTGAAAATTTTCCTGCGAGGTGTGTAAATATGAAAAATGGCCAAAATTTGCCCTTTGACCCAAAATGGCCGCCTCCTTGTACGTTTTAGAGCATACCTCCAAGAGACTTTTGTTCTTGATTTGAGGGGATCTACATACATACCGATTTTCAGATCTCTACGACGTACGGTTCGGTCTATCTCACGTTAGGTGGCGCTGTAGAGCAGTTTGGCGACGCCCACTTTCGACTCCATTAAAAACATGCAGTTTCACGCGGGGGACAATTTTGGGTAAAGTTTCAGGAGTTTTCGAATACGTTCAGGCATCCCCATTCGCGATTCCGCGTGGAGAAGAAAAAGAATCATAAGAAAAACAAGAACTGCAAGCAGTGATAACGGCCCTCGCAGCCAAGCGCAGCTCCGGCCTTGCGACCGCCTGACCGCCGGCACTGCCGCCCCGACGTGGTCATCGACGCCGTCCCGCGTCTCCCGCGCCCGTCCACCGGGCGGAGCGTGCGACGAATCTCTCAAATCGCCTTCAGTCCACGTCAGTACGACACCAGTGGCACGTGTTCAAAGTTGGAACGATATCTCACCTTCCAGACAGGAGTTACCGTCACTTCCTGTTTTGTGGGGGCGGGGTTTAGCGACGTCAGAAATATACCACGCCAACATGTCAAGCGCTGCTCCGTAATGATGCACAAAAAATATGGTGCAGATCGGATGATGTCTCAAGGAGATATAGCTGTTTAAATGATCTAGGGGGCGCACTAGAGTCAAACTCCAATATAATCCTATTGGGCTCTTTAGAGGTTAACAAAGGTCATTCATATCTAGTTTGGTGTAAATCGGATGATGCATGTTAGATTTAGAGTCGACCGTATGCAAATGGCGAGGGATTGTGCCAAGCCCACAGGCTTCAGCCGGTGGTGAAAGGATTCAGCATCATGTTGTTGAATTTCATCAAACGCAGCCTTAAACCTGCATGAATTTAGGTGCAATGTAAAACACAGCTCATGTCCTGTTCAAAGGGGGCGGGGCTTAGTGACGTCAGCAAAGACGATGTGAATGTGATTACAGCTGGTCTGTTAAGACACACAGAAAGTTTCATCAACCCATGACCTTGCATGTGGAAGTTATTCCATCATGATGTTTCATGGCGAAAGGTCAGATTTTGACGCTTAGCCACGCCCACATACTGTGATGTAGGCAAAAACCTTTGATAACTTTTGCTCTTCAATGCCTCAAGACTCTGCTCAGTGAGTATGAAGTCCCCACGTTAAAAGCTGTAGGAGGAGCTCAAATACAACGTCTGTTTAAGAGACTAAATGGCGACTTTGGTCCAAAATGGCGGACTTCCTGTTGGGTTTGGACCAGGGCTCCAAGACACTTTTTTGTAGGTCCTGACAAAATGCACAGGTGTGCTGAGTTTCATGATTGTCGGTGAAAGCATGGCTTGGGGCTGATTTTTTTAGATGTTCTAGGGGGCGCTGTGGAGGCATTAGGCCACGCCCATCAAATATTGGACTACACACCTGTTGGGGGGTGGATTAAGATCCATCCCAGTGAGTTTGGTGCATCTCGGCTCAAAACTGTAGAATTTTGTTTTCAAACGTATGGTAACGGCGTGCATACTCAGACCTCATCACTACGGCCACGCCTTGAACTGAAAACTGTTGGCGCTTTAAAGCAAGTGAGACCAACTTGTTATCTGTATTCTGACACAAGATCATGTTGATTAGGTGAAGGGGGCCAGAGATGGAGCTTTCCAAGTAAAAAAAGAGACTTCCTGGTCTGAGGGGGCGGGGCTTAGATGACGTCAGCATATGACCACGTAGGATTGTTATGCATCCAACATGGATGACTCATACCAAGTTTGGTACAGATTTAACTCTTTACGTGAAAGTTATAGCGTTTCGTTTACACTGGCGAGTACGCCAAGTTCGCCGCTTGGCCAAGCCCCCTAAACATGCTCAAAAACTCAAGTCTTCTGATAACTTTTGTTCCCCCATCCCTTAACTGCATACCGACCAAAGATGAAGTCCGTAGCTCAAAATCCCTGGGGCGTGAAAATTTTCCTGCGAGGTGTGTAAATATGAAAAATGGCCAAAATTTGCCCTTTGACCTAAAATGGCCGCCTCCTTGTACGATTTAGAGCATACCTCCAAGAGACTTTTGTTCTTGATGTGAGGCGATCTACATACATACCGAGTTTCAGATCTCTACGACGTACGGTTCGGGCTATCTCACGTTAGGTGGCGCTGTAGAGCAGTTTGGCCACGCCCACTTTCAACTCCATTAAAAACATGTGATTTCACGCGGGGGACAATTTTGGGTAAAGTTTGCTGAGTTTTCGAATACGTTAAGGCCCCCCCATTTGCGATTCCGCGTGGAGAAGAAAAAGAATCATAAGAAAAATAATAATAACAAGAACTGCAAGCAGTGATAACGGCCCTCGCAGCCAAGCGCAGCTCCGGCCTTGCGACCGCCTGACTGCCGGCACCGCCGCCCCGACGTGGTCATCGACGCCGTCGCGCGTCTCCCGCGCCCGTCCACCGGGCAGAGCGTGCGACGAATCTCTCAAATCGCCTTCAGTCCACGTCAGTACGACACCAGTGGCACGTGTTCAAAGTTGGAACGATATCTCACCTTCCAGACAGGAGTTACCGTCACTTCCTGTTTTGTGGCGGCGGGGTTTAGCGACGTCAGAAATATACCACGCCAACGTTTCAAGCGCCGCTCCGAATTGATGCACAAAAAATATGGTGCAGATCGGACGATGTCTCAAGGAGATATAGCTGTTTAAATGATCTAGGGGGCGCAGTGGAGTCACACTCCAATATAATCCTATCGGGCTCTTTAGATGTTAACAAAGGTCATTCATATCTAGTTTGGTGCAAATTGGATGATGCATGTGAGATTTAGAGCCGAACGTATGCAAACGGCGAGGGATTGGAATGTGATATTCTCGCCACGCCCACACTATTTTGTAGGTCCTGACAAGACGCACAGGTGTGCTGAGTTTCATGATTGTCGGTGAAAGCATGGCTTGGGGCTGATGTTTTTAGTTGTTCTAGGGGGCGCTGTGGAGGCATTAGGCCACGCCCATCAAATATTGGACTGCACACCTGTTGGCGGGTGGATTAGGATCGATCCCAGTGAGTTTGGTACATCTCGGCTAAAAACTGTAGAATTTAGAGCCAAACGTATGGTAACGGCGTGATGTCTGACTTCACCAAGCCGCCATAGCCACGCCTTCAACTGAAAACTTTTGGTGCTTTAAAGCAAGTGAGACCAACTTGTTATCTGTGTTCTCACACAAGATCATGTTGATTAGGTGAAGGGGGCCAGAAATGGAGCTTTCCAAGTAAAAAAAGTGACTTCCTGTTCTGAGGGGGCGGGGCTTAGATGACGTCAGCATATGACCACATAGGATTGACATGCATCCAACATGGATGACTCATACCAAGTTTGGTGCAGATTGAACTTTTTAGGAGAAAGTTATAGCGTTTCGTTTACACTGGCGAGTACGCCAAGTTCGCCGCTTGGCCAAGCACCCTAAACATGCTCAAAAACTCAAGTCTTCTGATAACTTTTGTGCCCCCATCCCTTAACTGCATACTGACCAAAAATGAAGTCTGTAGCTCAAAATCCCTGGGGCGTGAAAATTTTCCTGCGAGGTGTGTAAATATGAAAAATGGCCAAAATTTGCCCTTTGACCCAAAATGGCCGCCTCCTTGTACGTTTTAGAGTATACCTCCAAGAGACTTTTGTTCTTGATTTGAGAAGATCTACGTACATACCGAGTTTCAGATCTCTACGACGTACGGTTCGGGCTATCTCACGTTAGGTGGCGCTATAGAGCAGTTTGGCGACGCCCACTTTCGAGTACATTAAAAACATGTGATTTCACGCGGGGGACAATTTTGGGTAAAGTTTCAGGAGTTTTCGAATACGTTCAGGCATCCCCATTCGCGATTTCGCGCGGAAAAGAAAAAGAATAAGAATAAAAAAAAAAAAAAAAATAGTGAAATCCTACAGATACAATAGGCCTTCGCAGCGCTTAGCTGCTCGGGCCTAATAATAGTGAAATCTTGCAGATACAATAGGCCTTCGCAGCGCTTAGCTGCTCGGGCCTAATAATAATAATAGTGAAATCCTTCAGAAACAATAGGCCTTCGCAGCGCTTAGCTGCTCGGGCCTAATAATAATAGTGAAATCCTTCAGTTACAATAGGCCTTCGCAGCGCTTAGCTGCTCGGGCCTAATAATAGTGAAATCCTACAGATACAATAGGCCTTCGCAGCGCTTAGCTGCTCGGGCCTAATAATAATAGTGAAATCCTACAGATACAATAGGCCTTCGCAGCGCTTAGCTGCTCGGGCCTAATAAAAATAGTGAAATCTTGCAGATACAATAGGCCTTCGCAGCGCTTAGCTGCTCGGGCCTAAATAGAGCTGTTTAAATTATCTAGGGGGCGCAGTGGAGTCACACTCCAATAAAATCCTATCGGGCTCTTTAGATGTTAACAAAGGTCATTCATATCTAGTTTGGTGCAAATCGGATGATGCATGTGAGATTTAGAGCCAAACGTATGCAAACGGCGAGGGATTGGAATGTGCCATTCTCGCCACGCCCACACTATTTTGTAGGTCCTGACAAGACCCACAGGTGTGCTGAGTTTCATCATTGTCGGTGAAAGCATGGCTTGGGGCTGATGTTTTTAGTTGTTCTAGGGGGCGCTGTGGAGGCATTAGGCCACGCCCATCAAATATTGGACCGCACACCTGTTGGGGGGCGGATTAGGATCGATCCCAGTGAGTTTGGTGCGTTTTGGCTCAAAACTGTAGAATTTAGAGCCAAACGTATGGTAACGGCGTGATGTCTGACTTCGCCAAGCCGCCATAGCCACGCCTTCAACTGAAAACTGTTGGTGCTTTAAAGCAAGTTAGACCAACTTGTTATCTGTATTCTGACACAAGATCATGTTGATTAGGTGAAGGGGGCCAGAAATGGAGCTTTCCAAGTAAAAAAAGTGACTTCCTGTTCTGAGGGGGCGGGGCTTAGATTACGTCAGCATATGACCACATAGGATTGACATGCATCCAACATGGATGACTCATACCAAGTTTGGTGCAGTTTAAACTTTTTAGGTGAAAGATATAGCGTTTCGTTTACACTGGCGAGTACGCCAAGTTCGCCGCTTGGCCAAGCCCCCTAAACATGCTCAAAAACTCAAGTCTTCTGATAACTTTTGTTCCCCCATCCCTTAACTGCATACTGACCAAAAATGAAGTCTGTAGCTCAAAATCCCTGGGGCGTGAAAATTTTCCTGCGAGGTGTGTAAATATGAAAAATGGCCAAAATTTGCCCTTTGACCCAAAATGGCCGCCTCCCTGTACGTTTTAGAGCATACCTCCAAGAGACTTTTGTTCTTGATTTGAGGCGATCTACATACATTCCGAGTTTCAGATCTCTACGACGTACGGTTCGGTCTATCTCACGTTAGGTGGCGCTCTAGAGCAGTTTGGCCACGCCCACTTTCGACTCCATTAAAAACATGCAGTTTCACGCGGGGGACAATTTTGGGTAAAGTTTCGGGAGTTTTCGAATACGTTCAGGCATCCCCATTCGCGAAACCGCGTGGAGAAGAAAAAGAATAAGAATAATAATAATAATAGTGAAATCCTACAGATACAATAGGCCTTCGCAGCGCTTAGCTGCTCGGGCCTAACAAGAACTGCAAGCAGTGATAACGGCCCTCGCAGCCAAGCGCAGCTCCGGCCTTGCGACCGCCTGACCGCCTGCACCGCCGACCCGACGTGGTCGTCGACGCTATCCCGCGTCTCCCGCGCCCGTCCACCAGGCGGAACGTGCGACGAATCTCCCAAATTGCCTTCAGTCCATGTCAGTACGACACCAGTGGCACATGTTCAGAGTTGGAGCGATATCTCACCTTCCAGACAGGAGTTACCGTCACTTCCTGTTTTGTGAGGGGGGGGTTTAACGACTTCACAAATGTACCACCCCAACGTGTGAAGGGCTGCTCCGTAATGATGCACAAAAAATATGGTGCAAATCGGATGATGTCTCAAGGAGATATAGCAGTTTACATGATATAGGGGGCGCACTGGAGTCACACTCCAATATAATCCTATTGGGCTCTTTAGATGTGAACAAAGGTCATTCATATCTAGTTTGGTGCAAATCGGATGATGCATGTGAGATTTAGAGCCGAACGTATGAGAAACGGCGAGGGATTGGAATGTGCCATTAAGCCACGCCCACACTATTTTGTAGGTCCTGAAGAGACGCACAGGTGTGCTGAGTTTCATGATTGTCGTTAAAAGCATGGCTTGGGGCTGATGTTTTTAGATGTTCTAGGGGGCGCTGTGGAGGCATTAGGCCACGCCCATCAAATATTGGACTGCATACCTGTTGGGGGGCGGATTAGGATCGATCCCAGTGAGTTTGGTGCATCTCGGCTAAAAACTGTGGAATTTAGAGCCAAACGTATGGTAACGGCGTGATGTCTGACTTCACCAAGCCGCCATAGCCACGCCTTCACCTGAAAACTTTTGGTGCTTTAAAGTAAGTGAGACCAACTTGTTTTCTGTATTCTCACACAACTTCATGTTTATTAGGTGAAGGGGGTCAGAGATGGAGCTTTCCAAGGAAAAAAAGTGACTTCCTGTTCTGAGGGGGCGGGGCTTAGATGACGTCAGCATACGACCACATAGGATTGACAAGCATCCAACATGGATGACTCATACCAAGTTTGGTGCAGATTGAACTTTTTAGGTGAAAGATATAGCGTTTCGTTTACACTGGCGAGTACGCCAAGTTCGCCGCTTGGCCAAGCCCCCTAAACATGCTCAAAAACTCAAGTCTTCTGATAACTTTTGTGCCCCCATCCCTTAACTGCATACTGACCAAAAATGAAGTCCGTAGCTCAAAATCCCTGGGGCGTGAAAATTTTCCTGCGAGGTGTGTAAATATGAAAAATGGCCAAAATTTGCCCTTTGACCCAAAATGGCCGCCTCCTTGTACGTTTTAGAGCATACCTCCAAGAGACTTTTGTTCTTGATTTGAGGCGATCTACATACATACCGAGTTTCAGATCTCTACGACGTACGGTTCGGGCTATCTCACGTTAGGTGGCGCTGTAGAGCAGTTTGGCGACGCCCACTTTCGAGTACATTAAAAACATGTGATTTCACGCGGGGGACAATTTTGGGTAAAGTTTCAGGAGTTTTCGAATACGTTCAGGCATCCCCATTCGCGATTTCGCGCGGAAAAGAAAAAGAATAATAATAATAATAATAACAAGAACTGCAAGCAGTGATAACGGCCCTCGCAGCCAAGCGCAGCTCCGGCCTTGCGACCGCCTGACCGCCGGCACCGCCGCCCCGACGTGGTCATCGACGCCGTCCCGCGTCTCCCGCGCCCGTCCACCGGGCGGAGCGTTCGACGAATCTCCCAAATCGCCTTCAGTCCACGTCAGTACCACACCAGTGGCACGTGTTCAAAGTTGGAGCGATATCTCACCTTCCAGACAGGAGTTACTGTCACTTCCTGTTTTGTGGGGGCGGGGTTTAACGACTTCAGAAATATACAACCCCAACGTGTCAAGCGTTGCTCCGTAATGATGCACAAAAAATATGGTGCAGATCGGATGATGTCTCAAGGAGATATAGCTGTTTATATTATCTAGGGGGCGCAATGGAGTCAAACTCCAATATAATCCTATTGGGCTCTTTAGATGTTAACAAAGGTCATTCATATCCAGTTTGGTGCAAATCGGATGATGCATGTGAGATTTAGAGCCGAACGTATGCAAACGGCGAGGGATTGGAATGTGCCATTAAGCCACGCCCACAGTATTTTTTAGGTCCTGACAAGACGCACAGGTGTGCTGAGTTTCATGATTGTCGGTGAAAGCATGGCTTGGATCTGATGTTTTTAGTTTTTCTAGGGGGCGCTGTGGAGGCATTAGGCCACGCCCATCAAATATTGGACTGCACACCTGTTGGGGGGTGGATTAGGATCGATCCCAGTGAGTTTGGTGCATCTCGGCTCAAAACTGTAGAATTTAGAGCCAAACGTATGGTAACGGCGTGATGTCTGACTTCACCAAGCAGCCATAGCCACGCCTTCAACTGAAAACTTTTGGTGCTTTAAAGCAAGTTAGACCAACTTGTTATCTGTATTCTGACACAAGATCATGTTGATTAGGTGAAGGGGGCCAGAAATGGAGCTTTCCAAGTAAAAAAAGTGACTTCCTGTTCTGAGGGGGCGGGGCTTAGATGACGTCAGCATATGACCACATAGGATTGACATGCATCCAACATGGATGACTCATACCAAGTTTGGTGCAGAATAAACTTTTTAGGTGAAAGATATAGCGTTTCGTTTACACTGGCGAGTACGCCAAGTTCGCCGCTTGGCCAAGCCCCCTAAACATGCTCAAAAACTCAAGTCTTCTGATAACTTTTGTTCCCCCATCCCTTAACTGCATATTGACTAAAGATGAAGTCCGTAGCTCAAAATCCCTGGGGCGTGAAAATTTTCCTGCGAGGTGTGTAAATATGAAAAATGGCCAAAATTTGCCCTTTGACCCAAAATGGCCGCCTCCTTGTACGTTTTAGAGCATACCTCCAAGAGACTTTTGTTCTTGATTTGAGGCGATCTACATACATACCGAGTTTCAGATCTCTACGACATACGGTTCGGTCTATCTCACGTTAGGTGGCGCTGTAGAGCAGTTTGGCCACGCCCAATTTCGACTCCATTAAAAACATGTGATTTCACGCGGGGGACAATTTTGGGTAAAGTTTCGGGAGTTTTCGAATACGTTCAGGCCTCCCCATTCGCGATTCCGCGTGGAGAAGAAAAAGAAGATGAATAATAATAATAATAATAATAAGAATAGTGAAATCCTTCAGATACAATAGGCCTTCGCAGCGCTTAGCTGCTCGGGCCTAATAATAGTGAAATCCTTCAGAAACAATAGGCCTTCGCAGCGCTTAGCTGCTCGGGCCTAATAATAGTGAAATCCTTCAGTTACAATAGGCCTTCGCAGCGCTTAGCTGCTCGGGCCTAATAATAGTGAAATCCTTCAGTTTCAATAGGCCTTCGCAGCGCTTAGCTGCTCGGGCCTAAAAAAAAAAAATAGTGAAATCCTTCAGTTACAATAGGCCTTCGCAGCGCTTAGCTGCTCGGGCCTAACAAGAACTGCAAGCAGTGATAACGGCCCTCGCAGCCAAGCGCAGCTCCGGCCTTGCGACCGCCTGACCGCCTGCACCGCCGACCCGACTGGGTCGTCGACGCTATCCCGCGTCTCCCGCGCCCGTCCACCAGGCGGAACGTGCGACGAATCTCCCAAATCGCCTTCAGTCCACGATAGTACGACACCAGTGGCACGTGTTCAAAGTTGGAGCGATATCTCACCTTCCAGACAGGAGTTACCGTCACTTCCTGTTTTGTGCGGGCGGGGTTTAACGACTTCAAAAATGTACCACGCCAACGTGTGAAGCGCTGCTCCGTAATGATGCACAAAAAATATGGTGCAAATCGGATGATGTCTCAAGGAGATATAGCAGTTTACATGATATAGGGGGCGCACTGGAGTCACACTCCAATATAATCCTATTGGGCTCTTTAGATGTGAACAAAGGTCATTCATATCTAGTTTGGTGCAAATCGGATGATGCTTGTGAGATTTAGAGCCGAACGTATGAGAAATGGCGAGGGATTGGAATGTGCCATTAAGCCACGCCCACACTATTTTGTAGGTCCTGAAGAGACGCACAGGTGTGCTGAGTTTCATGATTGTCGTTAAAAGCATGGCTTGGGGCTGATGTTTTTAGATGTTCTAGGGGGCGCTGTGGAGGCATTAGGCCACGCCCATCAAATATTGGACCGCACACCTGTTGGGGGGTGGATTAGGATCGATCCCAGTGAGTTTGGTGCGTTTCGGTTCAAAACTGTAGAATTTAGAGCCAAACGTATGGTAACGGCGTGATGTCTGACTTCACCAAGCCGCCATAGCCACGCCTTCACCTGAAAACTGTTGGTGCTTTAAAGCAAGTGAGACCAACTTGTTTTCTGTATTCTCACACAAGATCATGTTGATTAGGTGAAGGGGGTCAGAGATGGAGCTTTCCAATGAAAAAAAGTGACTTCCTGTTCTGAGGGGGCGGGGCTTAGATGACGTCAGCATATGACCACGTAGGATCGTCGGCCATCCAACATGGATGACTCATACCAAGTTTGGTGCAGAATAAACTTTTTAGTTGAAAGTTATAGCGTTTCGTTTACACTGGCGAGTACGTCAAGTTCGCCGCTTGGCCAAGCCCCCTAAACATGCTCAAAAACTCAAGTCTTCTGATAACTTTTGTTCCCCCATCCCTTAACTGCATACTGACCAAAGATGAAGTCCGTAGCTCAAAATCCCTGGGGCGTGAAAATTTTCCTGCGAGGTGTGTAAATATGAAAAATGGCCAAAATTTGCCCTTTGACCCAAGATGGCCGCTTCCTTGTACGTTTTAGAGCATACCTCCAAGAGACTTTTGTTCTTGATTTGAGGCGATCTACATACGTACCGAGTTTCAGATCTCTACGACGTACGGTTCGGGCTATCTCACGTTAGGTGGCGCTGTAGAGCAGTTTGGCGACGCCCACTTTCGACTCCATTAAAATCATGCAGTTTCACGCGGGGGACAATTTTGGGCAAAGTTTCAGGAGTTTTCGAATACGTTCAGGCCTCCCCATTTGCGATTCCGCGTGGAGAAGAAAAAGAATCATAAGAAAAATAATAATAACAAGAACTGCAAGCAGTGATAACGGCCCTCGCAGCCAAGCGCAGCTCCGGCCTTGCGACCGCCTGACCGCCGGCACCGCCGCCCCAACGTGGTCATCGACGCCGTCCCGCGTCTCCCGCGCCCGTCCACCGGGCGGAGCGTGTGGCGAATCTCCCAAATCGCCTTCAGTCCACGTCAGTACGACACCAGTGGCACGTGTTCAAAGTTGGAGCGATATCTCACCTTCCAGACAGGAGTTTATGTCACTTCCTGTTTTGTGGGGGCGGGGTTTAGCGACGTCAGAAACATACCACGCCAACGTGTCAAGCGCTGCTCCGTAATGATGCACAAAAAATATGGTGCAGATCGGATGATGTCTCAAGGAGATATAGCTGTTTATATTATCTAGGGGGCGCACTGGAGTCACACTCCAATATAATCCTATTGGGCTCTTTAGAGGTTAACAAAGGTCATTCATATCTAGTTTGGTGTAAATCGGATGATGCGTGTGAGATTTAGAGGCGAACGTAGGCAAACGGCGAGGGATTGGAATGTGCCATTCTGCCACGCCCACACTATTTTGTAGGTCCTAACAAGACGCACAGGTGTGCTGAGTTTCATGATTGTCGGTGAAAGCATGGCTTGGATCTGATGTTTTTAGATGTTCTAGGGGGCGCTGTGGAGGCATTAGGCCACGCCCATCAAATATTGGACCGCACACCTGTTGGGGGGCGGATTAGGATCGATCCCAGTGAGTTTGGTGCGTTTCGATTCAAAACTGTAGAATTTAGAGCCAAACGTATGGTAACGGCGTGATGTCTGACTTCACCAAGCCGCCATAGCCACGCCTTCAACTGAAAACTGTTGGTGCTTTAAAGCAAGTGAGACCAACTTGTTTTCTGTATTCTCACACAAGATCATGTTGATTAGGTGAAGGGGGTCAGAGATGGTGCTTTCCAATGAAAAAAAGTGACTTCCTGTTCTGAGGGGGCGGGGCTTAGATGACGTCAGCATATGACCACGTAGGATCGTCGGCCATCCAACATGGATGACACATACCAAGTTTGGTGCAGAATAAACTTTTTAGGTGAAAGATATAGCGTTTCGTTTACACTGGCGAGTACGTCAAGTTCGCCGCTTGGCCAAGCCCCCTAAACATGCTCAAAAACTCAAGTCTTCTGATAACTTTTGTGCCCCCATCCCTTAACTGCATACTGACCAAAAATGAAGTCCATAGCTCAAAATCCCTGGGGCGTGAAAATTTTCCTGCGAGGTGTGTAAATATGAAAAATGGCCAAAATTTGCCCTTTGACCCAAGATGGCCGCCTCCCTGTACGTTTTAGAGCATACCTCCAAGAGACTTTTGTTCTTGATTTGAGGCGATCTACATACATACCGAGTTTCAGATCTCTACGACGTACGGTTCGGGCTATCTCACGTTAGGTGGCGCTATAGAGCAGTTTGGCGACGCCCACTTTCGATTCCATTAAAAACATGTGATTTCACGCGGGGGACAATTTTGGGCAAAGTTTCAGGAGTTTTCGAATACGTTCAGGCCTCCCCATTTACGATTCCGCGCGGAAAAGAAAAAGAATCATAAGAACAAGAACTGCAAGCAGTGATAACGGCCCTCGCAGCCAAGCGCCGCTCCGGCCTTGCGACCGCCTGACCGCCGGCACCGCCACCCCGACGTGGTCACCAACGCCGTCACACGTCTCCCGCGCCCGTCCACCAGGCGGAGCATGCGACGAATCTCCCAAATCGCCTTCAGTCCACGACAGTACGACACCAGTGACATGTGTTCAAAGTTGGAGCGATATGCCACCTACCAGACAGGAGTTACCGTCACTTCCTGTTTTGTGGGGGTGGGGTTTAGCGACGTCAGAAATATACAATGCCAACGTGTGAAGCGCTGCTCCGTAATGATGCACAAAAAATATGGTGCAGATCGGATGATGTCTCAAGGAGATATAGCTGTTTACATGATATAGGGGGCGCAGTGGAGTCAAACTCCAATATAATCCTATTGGGCTCTTTAGATGTTAACAAAGGTCATTCATATCTAGTTTGGTGCAAATCGGATGATGCGTGTGAGATTTAGAGCCGAACGTATGCAAACGGCGAGGGATTGGAATGTGCCATTAAGCCACGCCCACACTATTTTGTAGGTCCTGACAAGACGCACAGGTGTGCTGAGTTTCATGATTGTCGGTGAAAGCATGGCTTGGGGCTGATGTTTTTAGATGTTCTAGGGGGCGCTGTGGAGGCATTAGGCCACGCCCATCAAATATTGGACCTCACACCTGTTGGGGGGCGGATTAGGATCGATCCCAGTGAGTTTGGTGCATCTCGGCTCAAAACTGTAGAATTTAGAGCCAAACGTATGGTAACGGCGTGATGTCTGACTTCACCAAGTTGCCATAGCCACGCCTTCAACTGAAAACTGTTGGTGCTTTAAAGCCAGTGAGACCAACTTGTTATCTGTATTCTGACACAAGATCATGTTGATTAGGTGAAGGGGGCCAGAAATGGAGCTTTCCAAGGAAAAAAAGTGACTTCCTGTTCTGAGGGGGCGGGGCTTAGATGACGTCAGCATATGACCACATAGGATTGACATAAATCCAACATGGATGACTCATACCAAGTTTGGTGAAGATTGAACTTTTTAGGTGAAAGATATAGCATTTCGTTTACACTGGCGAGTACGCCAAGTTCGCCGCTTGGCCAAGCCCCCTAAACATGCTCAAAAACTCAAGTCTTCTGATAACTTTTGTGCCCCCATCCCTTAACTGCATACTGACCAAAAATGAAGTCTCTAGCTCAAAATCCCTGGGGCGTGAAAATTTTCCTGCGAGGTGTGTAAATATGAAAAATGGCCAAAATTTGCCCTTTGACCCAAGATGGCCGCCTCCTTGTACGTTTTAGAGCATACCTCCAAGAGACTTTTGTTCTTGATTTGAGGCGATCTACATACATACCGAGTTTCAGATCTCTACGACATACGGTTCGGGCTATCTCACGTTAGGTGGCGCTATAGAGCAGTTTGGTAACGCCCACTTTCGGGTATATTAAAATCATGCAGTTTCACGCGGGGGACAATTTTGGGTAAAGTTTCGGGAGTTTTCGAATACGTTAAGGCATCCCCATTTGCGATTCCGTGCGGAAAAGAAAAAGAATAATAATAACAAGAACTGCAAGCAGTGATAACGGCCCTCGCAGCCAAGCGCAGCTCCGGCCTTGCGACCGCCTGACCGCCGGCACCGCCGCCCCGACGTGGTCAACGACGCCGTCACGCGCCTCCCGCGCCCGTCCACCGGGCGGAGCGTGCGACGAATCTCCGAAATCGTCTTCAGTCCACGTCAGCACGACACCAGTGGCACGTGTTCAAAGTTGGAGCGATATGTCACCTTTCAGAAAGGAGTTACCATCACTTCCTGTTTTGTGGGGGCGGGGTTTAGCGACGTCAGAAATGTACCACGCAAACGTGTCAAGCGCTGCTCCGTAATGATGCACAAAAAATACGGTGCAGATCGGACGATGTCTCAAGGAGATATAGATGTTTACATGATATAGGGGGCGCACTAGAGTCACATTTCAATATAATCCTATTGGGCTCTTTAGATGTTAACAAAGGTCAGTCATATCTAGTTTGGTGCAAATCGGATGATGCATGTGAGATTTAGAGCCGAACGTATGCAAACGGCGAGGGATTTGAATGTGCCATTCTGCCACGCCCACACTATTTTGTAGGTCCTGACAAGACGCACAGGTGTGCTGAGTTTCATGATTGTCGGTGAAAGCATGGCTTGGATCTGATGTTTTTAGATGTTCTAGGGGGCGCTGTGGAGGCATTAGGCCACGCCCATCAAATATTGGACTGCACACCTGTTGGGGGGTGGATTAGGATCGATCCCAGTGAGTTTGGTACATCTGGGCTCAAAACTGTAGAATTTAGAGCCAAACGTATGGTAACGGCGTGATGTCTGACTTCACCAAGCCGCCAGAGCCACGCCTTCAACTGAAAACTGTTGGTGCTTTAAAGCAAGTGACACCAACTTGTTATCTGTATTCTGACACAAGATCATGTTGATTAGGTAAAGGGGGCCAGAGATGGAGCTTTCCAAGTAAAAAAAGTGACTTCCTGTTCTGAGGGGGCGGGGCTTAGATGACGTCAGCAAATGACCACATAGGATCGACAAGCATCCAACATGGATGACTCATACCAAGTTTGGTGCAGATTAAACTTTTTACATGAAAGTTATAGCGTTTCGTTTACACTGGCGAGTACGCCAAGTTCGCCGCTTGGCCAAGCCCCCTAAACATGCTCAAAAACTCAAAATTTCTGATAACTTTTGTTCCCCCATCCCTTAACTGCATACTGACCAAAGATGAAGTCCGTAGCTCAAAATCCCTGGGGCGTGAAAATTTTCCTGCGAGGTGTGTAAATATGAAAAATGGCCAAAATTTGCCCTTTGACCCAAAATGGCCGCCTCCTTGTACGTTTTAGAGCATACCTCCAAGAGACTTTTGTTCTTGATTTGAGGCGATGTACATACATACCGAGTTTCAGATCTCTACGACGTACGGTTCGGTCTATCTCACGTTAGGTGGCGCTATAGAGCAGTTCGGCGACGCCCACTTTCGACTCCATTAAAAACCTTTGATTTCACGCGGGGGACAATTTTGGGTAAAGTTTGGTGAGTTTTCGAATACGTTCAGGCGTCCCCATTTGCGATTCCGCGCGGAAAAGAAAAAGAAGCCGGAATAATAATAATAATAATAGTGAAATCTTGCAGATACAATAGGCCTTCGCAGCGCTTAGCTGCTCGGGCCTAACAAGAACTGCAAGCAGTGATAACGGCCCTCGCAGCCAAGCGCAGCTCCGGCCTTGCGACCGCCTGACCGCCGGCACCGCCGCCCCGACGTGGTCACCGACGCCGTCACGCGTCTCCCGCGCCCGTCCACCGGGCGGAGCGTGCGACGAATCTCCCAAATCGCCTTCAGTCCACGACAGTACGACACCAGTGACACGTGTTCAAAGTTGGAGCGATATGCCACCTACCAGACAGGAGTTACCGTCACTTCCTGTTTTGTGGGGGCGGGGTTTAGCGATGTCAGAAATATACAATGCCAACGTGTGAAGCGCTGCTCCGTAATGATGCACAAAAAATATGGTGCAGATCGGATGATGTCTCAAGGAGATATAGCTGTTTATATTATCTAGGGGGCGCACTGGAGTCACACTCCAATATAATCCTATTGGGCTCTTTAGATGTTAACAAAGGTCATTCATATCTAGTTTGGTGCAAATCGGATGATGCATGTGAGATTTAGAGCCGAACGTATGCAAACGGCGAGGGATTGGAATGTGCCATTAAGCCACGCCCACACTATTTTGTAGGTCCTGACAAGACGCACAGGTGTGCTGAGTTTCATGATTGTCGTTCAAAGCATGGCTTGGGGCTGATGTTTTTAGATCTTCTAGGGGGCGCTGTGGAGGCATTAGGCCACGCCCATCAAATATTGGACCGCACACCTGTTGGGGGGCGGATTAGGATCGATCCCAGTGAGTTTGGTGCATCTCGGCTAAAAACTGTAGAATTTAGAGCCAAACGTATGGTAACGGCGTGATGTCTGACTTCACCAAGCAGCCATGGCCACGCCTTCAACTGAAAACTTTTGGTGCTTTAAAGCAAGTTAGACCAACTTGTTATCTGTATTCTGACACAAGATCATGTTGATTAGGTGAAGGGGGCCAGAAATGGAGCTTTCCAAGTAAAAAAAGTGACTTCCTGTTCTGAGGGGGCGGGGCTTAGATGACGTCAGCATATGACCACGTAGGATTGACATGCATGCAACATGGATGACTCATACCAAGTTTGGTGCAGTTTAAAGTTTTTAGGTGAAAGTTATAGCGTTTCGTTTACACTGGCGAGTACGCCAAGTTCGCCGCTTGGCCAAGCCCCCTAAACATGCTCAAAAACTCAAGTCTTCTGATAACTTTTGTTCCCCCATCCCTTAACTGCATACTGACCAAAAATGAAGTCCGTAGCTCAAAATCCCTGGGGCGTGAAAATTTTCCTGCGAGGTGTGTAAATATGAAAAATGGCCAAAATTTGCCCTTGGACCCAAAATGGCCGCCTCCTTGTACGTTTTAGAGCATACCTCCAAGAGACTTTTGTTCTAGATTTGAGGCGATCTACATACATACCGAGTTTCAGATCTCTACGACGTACGGTTCGGTCTATCTCACGTTAGGTGGCGCTGTAGAGCAGTTTGGCGACGCCCACTTTCGACTCCATTAAAAACATGCAGTTTCACGCGGGGGACAATTTTGGGCAAAGTTTCAGGAGTTTTCGAATACGTTAAGGCGTCCCCATTTGCGATTCCGCGCGGAAAAGAAAAAGAATCATAATAACAAGAACTGCAAGCAGTGATAACGGCCCTCGCAGCCAAGCGCAGCTCCGGCCTTGCGACCGCCTGACCGCCGGCACCGCCGCCCCGACGTGGTCACCGACGCCGTCACGCGTCTCCCGCGCCCGTCCACCGGGCGGAGCGTGCGACGAATCTCCCAAATCGCCTTCAGTCCACGACAGTACGACACCAGTGACACGTGTTCAAAGTTGGAGCGATATGCCACCTACCAGACAGGAGTTACCGTCACTTCCTGTTTTGTGGGGGCGGGGTTTAGCGATGTCAGAAATATACAATGCCAACGTGTGAAGCGCTGCTCCGTAATGATGCACAAAAAATATGGTGCAGATCGGATGATGTCTCAAGGAGATATAGCTGTTTATATTATCTAGGGGGCGCACTGGAGTCACACTCCAATATAATCCTATCGGGCTCTTTAGATGTTAACAAAGGTCATTCATATCTAGTTTGGTGCAAATCGGATGATGCATGTGAGATTTAGAGCCGAACGTATCCAAACGGCGAGGGATTGGAATGTGCCATTAAGCCACGCCCACACTATTTTGTAGGTCCTGACAAGACGCACAGGTGTGCTGAGTTTCATGATTGTCGTTCAAAGCATGGCTTGGGGCTGATGTTTTTAGATGTTGTAGGGGGCGCTGTGGAGGCATTAGGCCACGCCCATCAAATATTGGACCTCACACCTGTTGGGGGGCGGATTAGGATCGATCCCAGTGAGTTTGGTGCATCTCGGCTCAAAACTGTAGAATTTAGAGCCAAACGTATGGTAACGGCGTGATGTCTGACTTCACCAAGCCGCCATAGCCACGCCTTCAACTGAACACTGTTGGTGCTTTAAAGCAAGTTAGACCAACTTGTTATCTGTATTCTGACACGAGATCATGTTGATTAGGTGAAGGGGGCCAGAAATGGAGCTTTCCAAGTAAAAAAAGTGACTTCCTGTTCTGAGGGGGCGGGGCTTAGATGACGTCAGCATATGACCACATAGGATTGACAAGCATCCAACATGGATGAGTCATACCAAGTTTGGTGCAGATTAAACTTTTTAGGTGAAAGATATAGCGTTTCGTTTACACTGGCGAGTACGCTAAGTTCGCCGCTTGGCCAAGCCCCCTAAACATGCTCAAAAACTCAAGTCTTCTGATAACTTTTGTGCCCCCATCCCTTAACTGCATACTGACCAAAAATGAAGTCCGTAGCTCAAAATCCCTGGGGCGTGAAAATTTTCCTGCGAGGTGTGTAAATATGAAAAATGGCCAAAATTTGCCCTTTGACCCAAAATGGCCGCCTCCTTGTACGTTTTAGAGCATACCTCCAAGAGACTTTTGTTCTTGATTTGAGAAGATCTACGTACATACCGAGTTTCAGATCTCTACGACGTACGGTTCGGGCTATCTCACGTTAGGTGGCGCTATAGAGCAGTTTGGCGACGCCCACTTTCGAGTACATTAAAAACATGTGATTTCACGCGGGGGACAATTTTGGGTAAAGTTTGGTGAGTTTTCGAATACGTTCAGGCATCCCCATTCGCGATTTCGCGCGGAAAAGAAAAAGAATAAGAATAAAAAAAATAGTGAAATCCTTCAGTTACAATAGGCCTTCGCAGCGCTTAGCTGCTCGGGCCTAATAATAATAGTGAAATCCTACAGATACAATAGGCCTTCGCAGCGCTTAGCTGCTCGGGCCTAATAATAACAAGAACTGCAAGCAGTGATAACGGCCCTCGCAGCCAAGCGCAGCTCCGGCCTTGCGACCGCCTGACCGCCGGCACCGCCGCCCCGACGTGGTCATCGACGCTGTCACACGTCTCACGCGCCCGTCCACCGGACGGAGCGTGCAACGAATCTCCCAAATCGCCTTCAGTCCACGACAGTACGACACCAGTGGAACATGTTCAAAGTTGGAGCAATATCTCACCTTTCAGACAGGAGTTACTGTCACTTCCTGTTTTGTGGGGGCGGGGTTTAGCGACGTCAGAAATATACCACGCCAACGTGTCAAGCGCTGCTCCGTAATGATGCACAAAAAATATGGTGCAGATCGGATGATGTCTCAAGGAGATATAGCTGTTTACATGATATAGGGGGCGCAGTGGAGTCAAACTCCAATATAATCCTATTGGGCTCTTTAGATGTTAACAAAGGTCATTCATATCTAGTTTGGTGCAAATCGGATGATGCGTGTGAGATTTAGAGCCGAACGTATG
The DNA here is from genome assembly GCF_027942865.1 of Odontesthes bonariensis. Lineage (NCBI taxonomy): Eukaryota > Metazoa > Chordata > Actinopteri > Atheriniformes > Atherinopsidae > Odontesthes > Odontesthes bonariensis. The sequence goes on from NW_027457438.1 coordinate 25,073, forward strand.
CAAACGGCGAGGGATTGGAATGTGCCATTAAGCCACGCCCACACTATTTTGTAGGTCCTGACAAGACGCACAGGTGTGCTGAGTTTCATGATTGTCGGTGAAAGCATGGCTTGGGGCTGATGTTTTTAGATGTTCTAGGGGGCGCTGTGGAGGCATTAGGCCACGCCCATCAAATATTGGACCTCACACTTGTTGGGGGGCGGATTAGGATCGATCCCAGTGAGTTTGGTGCATCTCGGCTCAAAACTGTAGAATTTAGAGCCAAACGTATGGTAACGGCGTGATGTCTGACTTCACCAAGTTGCCATAGCCACGCCTTCAACTGAAAACTGTTGGTGCTTTAAAGCCAGTGAGACCAACTTGTTATCTGTATTCTGACACAAGATCATGTTGATTAGGTGAAGGGGGCCAGAAATGGAGCTTTCCAAGGAAAAAAAGTGACTTCCTGTTCTGAGGGGGCGGGGCTTAGATGACGTCAGCATATGACCACATAGGATTGACATAAATCCAACATGGATGACTCATACCAAGTTTGGTGAAGATTGAACTTTTTAGGTGAAAGATATAGCATTTCGTTTACACTGGCGAGTACGCCAAGTTCGCCGCTTGGCCAAGCCCCCTAAACATGCTCAAAAACTCAAGTCTTCTGATAACTTTTGTGCCCCCATCCCTTAACTGCATACTGACCAAAAATGAAGTCTCTAGCTCAAAATCCCTGGGGCGTGAAAATTTTCCTGCGAGGTGTGTAAATATGAAAAATGGCCAAAATTTGCCCTTTGACCCAAGATGGCCGCCTCCTTGTACGTTTTAGAGCATACCTCCAAGAGACTTTTGTTCTTGATTTGAGGCGATCTACATACATACCGAGTTTCAGATCTCTACGACATAAGGTTCGGGCTATCTCACGTTAGGTGGCGCTATAGAGCAGTTTGGTAACGCCCACTTTCGGGTATATTAAAATCATGCAGTTTCACGCGGGGGACAATTTTGGGTAAAGTTTCGGGAGTTTTCGAATACGTTAAGGCATCCCCATTTGCGATTCCGTGCGGAAAAGAAAAAGAATAATAATAACAAGAACTGCAAGCAGTGATAACGGCCCTCGCAGCCAAGCGCAGCTCCGGCCTTGCGACCGCCTGACCGCCTGCACCGCCGACCCGACGTGGTCATTGACGCCGGCACGCGTCTCACGCGCCTCACACGCCGGTCCACCGGACGGAGCGTGCGACGACTCTCCCAAATCGCCTTCAGTCCACGACAGTACGACACCAGTGGCACGTGTTCAAAGTTGGAGCAATATCTCACCTTTCAGACAGGAGTTACTGTCACTTCCTGTTTTGTGGGGGCGGGGTTTAGTGACGTCAGAAATGTACCACGCCAACGTGTCAAGCGCCGCTCCGTAATGATGCAGAAAAAATATGGTGCAGATCGGATGATGTCTCAAGGAGATATAGCTGTTTAAATGATCTAGGGGGCGCACTGGAGTCACACTCCAATATAATCCTGTCGGGCTCTTTAGATGTTAACAAAGGTCATTCATATCTAGTTTGGTGCAAATCGGATGATACATATGAGATTTAGAGCCGAACGTATGCAAACGGCGAGGGATTGGAATGTGCCATTCTGCCACGCCCACACTATTTTGTAGGTCCTGACAAGACGCACAGGTGTGCTGAGTTTCATGATTGTCGGTGAAAGCATGGCTTGGGGCTGATGTTTTTAGATGTTCTAGGGGGCGCTGTGGAGGCATTAGGCCACGCCCATCAAATATTGGATCCCACACCTGTTGGGGGGCAGATTAGGATCGATCCCAGTGACTTTGGTGCATCTCCGCTCAAAACTGTAGAATTTAGAGCCAAACGTATGGTAACGGCGTGATGTCTGACTTCACCAAGCCGCCATAGCCCCGCCTTCAACTGAAAACTGTTGGTGCTTTAAAGCAAGTGAGACCAACTTGTTATCTGTATTCTGACACAAGATCATGTTGATTAGGTGAAGGGGGCCAGAGATGGAGCTTTCCAAGGAAAAAACTTGACTTCCTGTTCTGAGGGGGCGGAGCTTATATTACGTCATCATTTGACCACATAGGATTGTCGGCCATCTAACATGGATGACTCATACCAAGTTTGGTGCTGATTTAACTTTTTACGTGAAAGTTATTGCATTTCGTTTACACTGGCGAGTACGCCAAGTTCGCCGCTTGGCCAAGCCCCCTAAACATGCTCAAAAACTCAAGTCTTCTGATAACTTTTGTGCCCCCATCCCTTAACTGCATACTGACCAAAAATGAAGTCCGTAGCTCAAAATCCCTGGGGCGTGAAAATTTTCCTGCGAGGTGTGTAAATATGAAAAATGGCCAAAATTTGCCCTTTGACCCAAAATGGCCGCCTCCTTGTACGTTTTAGAGCATACCTCCAAGAGACTTTTGTTCTTGATTTGAGGCGATCTACGTACATACCGAGTTTCAGATCTCTACGACGTACGGTTCGGGCTATCTCACGTTAGGTGGCGCTATAGAGCAGTTGGGCGACGCCCACTTTCGAGTCCATTAAAAACCTTTGATTTCACGCGGGGGACAATTTTGGGCAAAGTTTGGGGAGTTTTCGAAAACGTTCAGGCCTCCAAATTCGCGATTCCGCGCGGAAAAGATGAAGAAGATGAATAATAATAATAATAGTGAAATCCTACAGATACAATAGGCCTTCGCAGCGCTTAGCTGCTCGGGCCTAATAACTAGAAAGCTGCAAGCAGCTGTGAGCGGGACCGAGGTGTGCGTACGTTGGGATGTGCGTACGTTGGGCATGCGCTGGACGCTGGAGCCGCAGCTCTTCCCACACGCACGATACCCGCTGTGTACTTACGAGCACAGCATAACCCCAATGCGGAGGGGTTTTTGAAAATTTCTAGGGGGCGCCACTGAGCCATTTTTCTCCGCCCACACACGATACCCTTTACATACATACGAGGTCGTCAGGGTGGACGTGTGTACCAAGTTTCATTACCTTGACATGATGATAAGGCTTTCAAATCACAAACGTAATCACACGATTTTCACCGCATGGCCACAACCACACCGTTCAGAGTTTGGAAAAGTTTCTCCATGAATTGTTGCCTCCATGTCTTAAGAGTAACTTGGCTAAGTTTGAAGTTTGTAGCATTAAATCTGTGGGAGGAGTTTGATAAAATGTGAGGTATGGAAAAAAAAGACGTTTCTGACCACCAGCAGGTGGCGCTGTTGGTGGATGTCACTATTTTATCTATGCGCGTTCAGGCTGGGTCCAGATATCACCGTATGAAGTTTGGGACAGATTGGATAATGTATGTGGAAGTTATAAGCGACTTAATTTTTCATGGCGAGTCATAACTTCAAGGCGTCGCCACGGCCACGCCCTTTGAGGTTTGAAAAAGTTTCTCCATGACTCTTTCCCCCCATGTCTTAAGAGTAATCCGGCCAAGTTTGAAGCTTGTAGTATTAAATCTGTAGGACGAGTTCGATCAAATGCGAGATGTGGAAAAAAAGAGATGTTTCCGACCACCAACAGGTGGCGCTATAGGTAGATGTCACTATGATAATATGTACGCGTTCAGTCTGGGTCCAGCATTCACCGTATGAAGTTTGGGACAGATTGGATAATGTATGTGGAAGTTATAAGCGACTTCAATTTTTGTGGCGAGTGATGGCGAGTCATCGAACTTTGAGGCGTCGCTACGGCCACGCCCTTTAAGTTTTGAAAAAGTTTCCCCATGAATCTCTCCCCCCATGTCTTAAGAGTAACCTGGCCAAGTTTCAAGTCTGTAGCATGAAATCTGTGGGACAAGTTCGATCTTATGCAAGGCGTGGAATCGGTCAAAAATGGCACGAAAACGCACTTTCCATCCAAAATGGCTGCCTTCCTGTGTACGTGGGACCATGGCGGCGTGAGACTTTTTTGTGCGTCTGGGCAAGATGAATAAGTGTACCGAATTTCGTTGTCCTACGCAAAACTAATCCTATTAAGGGGACCATTTTTAAGCACCGTAGGGGGCGCTACAGAGTCAATGAGCGACTCCCAAAAATATAAAGTTTAGATTCTTTCATGTCGTCGACTGGCAGGTGGCGCTCGCAAAATTTCCTGAGTTTTCGCATACCTTTTGCAAAGAATAAGAAAGAAAGAATAATAATAATAAACCTTACAGATACAATAGGGTCCTTGCAGTTTCACTGCTCGGTCCCTAATAATAATAATAGTGAAATCCTTCAGAAACAATAGGCCTTCGCAGCGCTTAGCTGCTCGGGCCTAACAAGAACTGCAAGCAGTGATAACGGCCCTCGCAGCCAAGCGCAGCTCCGGCCTTGCGACCGCCTGACCGCCTGCACCGCCGACCCGACTGGGTCGTCGACGCTATCCCGTGTCTCCCGCGCCCGTCCACCAGGCGGAGCGTGCGACGAATCTCCCAAATCGCCTTCAGTCCACGATAGTACGACACCAGTGGCACGTGTTCAAAGTTGGAGCGATATCTCACCTTCCAGACAGGAGTTACCGTCACTTCCTGTTTTGTGCGGGCGGGGTTTAACGACTTCAGAAATGTACCACACCAATGTGTCCAGCGCTGCTCCATAATAATGCACCAAAAATATGGTGCAAATCGGATGATGTCTCAAGGAGATATAGCAGTTTACATGATATAGGGGGCGCACTGGAGTCACACTCCAATATAATCCTATTGGGCTCTTTAGATGTTAACAAAGGTCATTCATATCTAGTTTGGTGCAAATCGGATGATGCATGTGAGATTTAGAGCCGAACGTATGCAAACGGCGAGGGATTGGAATGTGCCATCCTCGCCACGCCCACAGTATTTTGTAGGTCCTGACAAGACGCAGAGATGTGCTGAGTTTCATGATTGTCGGTGAAAGCATGGCTTGGGGCTGATGTTTTTAGTTGTTCTAGGGGGCGCTGTGGAGGCATTAAGCCACGCCCATCATTTATTGGAATGCACACCTGTTGGGGGGTGGATTAGGATCGATCCCAGTGAGTTTGGTGCATCTCAGCTAAAAACTGTAGAATTTAGAGCCAAACGTATGGTAACGGCGTGATGTCTGAATTCACCAAGCAGCCATAGCCACGCCTTCAACTGAAAACTTTTGGTGCTTTGAAGCAAGTTAGACCAACTTGTTATCTGTATTCTGACACAAGATCATGTTGATTAGGTGAAGGGGGCCAGAAATGGAGCTTTCCAAGTAAAAAAAGTGACTTCTTGTTCTGAGGGGGCGGGGCTTAGATGACGTCAGCATATGACCACATAGGATTGACATGCATCCAACATGGATGACTCATACCAAGTTTGGTGCAGATTAAGCTTTTTAGGTGAAAGTTATAGCGTTTCGTTTACACTGGCGAGTACGCCAAGTTCGCCGCTTGGCCAAGCCCCCTAAACATGCTCAAAAACTCAAGTCTTCTGATAACTTTTGTGCCCCCATCCCTTAACTGCATACTGACCAAAAATGAAGTCCGTAGCTCAAAATCCCTGGGGCGTGAAAATTTTCCTGCGAGGTGTGTAAATATGAAAAATGGCCAAAATTTGCCCTTTGACCCAAAATGGCCGCCTCCTTGTACGTTTTAGAGCATACCTCCAAGAGACTTTTGTTCTTGATTTGAGGCGATCTACATACATACCGAGTTTCAGATCTCTACGACGTACGGTTCGGTCTATCTCACGTTAGGTGGCGCTATAGAGCAGTTTGGCGACGCCCACTTTCGACTCCATTAAAAACCTTTGATTTCACGCGGGGGACAATTTTGGGTAAAGTTTCAGGAGTTTTCGAATACGTTAAGGCATCCCCATTTGCGATTCCGTGCGGAAAAGAAAAAGAATCATAATAATAATAATAACAAGAACTGCAAGCAGTGATAACGGCCCTCGCAGCCAAGCGCAGCTCCGGCCTTGCGACCGCCTGACCGCCGGCACCGCCGCCCCGACGTGGTCATCGACGCCGTCCCGCGTCTCCCGCGCCCGTCCACCGGGCGGAGCGTTCGACGAATCTCTCAAATCGCCTTCAGTCCACGTCAGTACGACACCAGTGGCACGTGTTCAAAGTTGGAACGATATCTCACCTTCCAGACAGGAGTTACCGTCACTTCCTGTTTTGTGGGGGCGGGGTTTAGCGACGTCAGAAATATACCACGCCAACATGTCAAGCGCTGCTCCGTAATGATGCACAAAAAATATGGTGCAGATCGGATGATGTCTCAAGGAGATATAGCTGTTTAAATGATCTAGGGGGCGCACTAGAGTCAAACTCCAATATAATCCTATTGGGCTCTTTAGAGGTTAACAAAGGTCATTCATATCTAGTTTGGTGTAAATCGGATGATGCGTGTGAGATTTAGAGCCGAACGTAAGCAAACGGCGAGGGATTGGAATGTGCCATTTTGCCACGCCCACACTATTTTGTAGGTCCTGACTAGACGCACAGGTGTGCTGAGTTTCATGATTGTTGTTCAAAGCATGGCTTGGGGCTGATGTTTTTAGATTTTCTAGGGGGCGCTGTGGAGGCATTAGGCCACGCCCATCAAATATTGGACCGCACACCTGTTGGGGGGTGGATTAGGATCGATCCCAGTGAGTTTGGTGCTTCTCGGCTCAAAACTGTAGAATTTAGAGCCAAACGTATGGTAACGGCGTGATGTCTGACTTCAACAAGCTGCCATAGCCACGCCTTCAACTGAAAACTGTTGGTGCTTTAAAGCAAGTTAGACCAACGTGTTATCTGTATTCTGACACAAAATCATGTTGATTAGGTGAAGGGGGCCAGAAATGGAGCTTTCCAAGTAAAAAAAGTGACTTCCTGTTCTGAGGGGGCGGGGCTTAGATGACGTCAGCATATGACCACATAGGATTGACATGCATCCAACATGGATGACTCATACCAAGTTTGGTGCAGTTTAAACTATTTAGGTGAAAGATATAGCGTTTCGTTTACACTGGCGAGTACGCCAAGTTCGCCGCTTGGCCAAGCCCCCTAAACATGCTCAAAAACTCAAGTCTTCTGATAACTTTTGTTCCCCCATCCCTTAACTGCATACTGACCAAAAATGAAGTCCGTAGCTCAAAATCCCTGGGGCGTGAAAATTTTCCTGCGAGGTGTGTAAATATGAAAAATGGCCAAAATTTGCCCTTTGACCCAAAATGGCCGCCTCCTTGTACGTTTTAGAGCATACCTCCAAGAGACTTTTGTTCTTGATTTGAGGCGATCTACATACATACCGAATTTCAGATCTCTACGACGTACGGTTCGGGCTATCTCACGTTAGGTGGCGCTATAGAGCAGTTTGGCAACGCCCACTTTCGATTACATTAAAAACATGTGATTTCACGCGGGGGACAATTTTGGGCAAAGTTTGGTGAGTTTTCGAATACGTTCAGGCCTCCCCATTCGCGATTCCGCGTGGAGAAGAAAAAGAATCATAAGAAAAATAATAATAATAATAGTGAAATCCTTCAGTTACAATAGGCCTTCGCAGCGCTTAGCTGCTCGGGCCTAACAAGAACTGCAAGCAGTGATAACGGCCCTCGCAGCCAAGCGCAGCTCCGGCTATGCGACCGCCTGACCACCGGCACCGCCGCCCCGACGTGGTCATCGACGCCGTCAAGCGTCTCCCGCGCCCGTCAACCGGGCGGTGCGTGCAACAAATCTCCCAAATCGCCTTCAGTCCACGTCAGTACGACACCAGTGGCACGTGTTCAAAGTTGGAGCGATATCTCACCTTCCAGACAGGAGTTACCGTCACTTCCTGTTTTGTGGGGGCGGGGTTTAGCGACGTCAGACATATAGCACGCCAACGTTTCAAGCGCCGCTCCGTATTGATGCACAAAAAATATGGTGCAGATCGGATGATGTCTCAAGGAGATATAACTGTTTATATTATCTAGGGGGCGCAATGGAGTCACACTCCAATATAATCCTATTGGGCTCTTTAGATGTGAACAAAGGTCATTCATATCTAGTTTGGTGCAAATCGGATGATGCATGTGAGATTTAGAGCCGAACGTATGCAAACGGCGAGGGATTGGAATGTGCCATTCTCGCCACGCCCACACTATTTTGTAGGTCCTGACAAGACGCACAGGTGTGCTGAGTTTCATGATTGTCGGTGAAAGCATGGCTTGGGGCTGATGTTTTTAGTTGTTCTAGGGGGCGCTGTGGAGGCTATAGGCCACGCCCATCAAATATTTGACTGCACACCTGTTGGGGGGCGGATTAGGATCGATCCCAGTGAGTTTGGTGCATCTCGGCTCAAAACTGTAGAATTTAGAGCCAAACGTATGGTAACGGCGTGATGTCTGACTTCACCAAGCAGCCATAGCCACGCCTTCAACTGAAAACTTTTGGTGCTTTAAAGCAAGTTAGACCAACTTGTTTTCTGTATTCTGACACAAGATCATGTTGATTAGGTGAAGGGGGCCAGAAATGGAGCTTTCCAAGTAAAAAAAGTGACTTCCTGTTCTGAGGGGGCGGGGCTTAGATGACGTCAGCATATGACCACATAGGATTGACATGCATCCAACATGGATGACTCATACCAAGTTTGGTGCAGATTGAACTTTTTAGGTGAAAGATATAGCCTTTCGTTTACACTGGCGAGTACGCCAAGTTCGCCGCTTGGCCAAGCCCCCTAAACATGCTCAAAAACTCAAGTCTTCTGATAACTTTTGTGCCCCCATCCCTTAACTGCATACTGACCAAAAATGAAGTCCGTAGCTCAAAATCCCTGGGGCGTGAAAATTTTCCTGCGAGGTGTGTAAATATGAAAAATGGCCAAAATTTGCCCTTTGACCCAAAATGGCCGCCTCCTTGTACGTTTTAGAGCATACCTCCAAGAGACTTTTTTTCTTGATTTGAGAAGATCTACGTACATACCGAGTTTCAGATCTCTACGACGTACGGTTCGGGCTATCTCATGTTAGGTGGCGCTATAGAGCAGTTTGGCGACGCCCACTTTCGAGTCCATTAAAAACATGTGATTTCACGCGGGGGACAATTTTGGGTAAAGTTTCGGGAGTTTTCGAATACGTTCAGG
>NW_027457439.1:0-33930 GCF_027942865.1 Odontesthes bonariensis
ACAAAGGAGTTAGACCTTGTTTTGACTGAAGGAATTGGTGTTTATAAGCAAAAATCCGAATTTCGTCTTAACTCCGCAAAATAAGGCTATTCTTGTGTTTCTTTCTCATACAAGGTCATTTAAAGAGGTTTATGCATGGAACCTACATAGAATGGATATATATGAAGGACAAAGGAGTTTGAACTTGTTTTGCCTGAAGGAATTCATTTTATAGCAAAAATACCAATTAGGCCTTAACTCGCAAAAATAAGGCTATTCTTGTGTTTCTTTCTCATACAAGGTCATTTAAAGAGCTTTATGCATGGAACCTACTTGGATTTGATATATATGAAGGACAAAGGAGTTTAAACTTGTTTTGCCTTAAGGAATTCATTTCGTTTCATTGGTTTTCGTCCTGGCCGTGGAACAGTGGACCAGCTCTATACCCTCCGCAGGATCCTGGAGGGTGCATGGGAGTTCGCCCAACCGGTCTACATGTGTTTTGTGGACTTGGAGAAGGCGTTCGACCGTGTCCCTCGGGGACTCTTGTGGGGGGTGCTCCGGGAGTATGGAGTGCCGGACTCCTTGATATGGGCTGTTCGGTCCCTGTATGACCGGTGTCAGAGTTTGGTCCGCATTGCCGGCAGTAAGTCGGACATGTTTCCTGTGAGGGTTGGACTCCGTCAGGGCTGCCCTTTGTCACCGATTCTGTTCATAATTTTTATGGACAGAATTTCTAGGCGCAGCCAGGGCGTTGAGGGGGTCCGGTTTGGCGACCTCAGAGTCGGGTCTCTGCTTTTTGCGGACGATTTGGTTCTGTTGGCGTCGTCAGGCCGTGACCTTCAGCTCTCACTGGAGCGGTTCGCAGCCGAGTGTGAAGCGGCTGGGATGACCATCAGCACCTCCAAATCTGAGACCATGGTCTTCGGCCGGAAAAGGGTGGAATGCTCTCTCCGGGTCGGGAATGAGATCCTTCCCCAAGTGGAGGAGTTCAAGTATCTCGGGGTCTTGTTCACGAGTGAGGGACGAATGGAACAGGAGATTGACAGACGGATCGGTGCGGCGTCTGCAGTGATGCGGGCTCTGCATCGGCCCGTCGTGGTGAAGAAGGAGCTGAGCCAGAAGGCGAAGCTCTCGATTTACCGGTCAATCTATGTTCCTACCCTCACCTATGGTCACGAGCTGTGGGTAGTGACCGAAAGAACGAGATCGCGAATACAAGCGGCCGAAATGAGTTTCCTCCGCAGGGTGGCTGGGCTCTCCCTTAGAGATAGGGTGAGAAGCTCGGTCATCCGGGAGGGGCTCGGAGTAGAACCGCTGCTCCTCCGCATCGAGAGGAGTCAGATGAGGTGGCTCGGGCATCTGGTGAGAATGCCTCCTGGACGCCTCCCCGGTGAGGTGTTCCGGGCCCGTCCCACTGGGAGGAGGCCCCGGGGAAGACCCAGGACACGTTGGAGAGACTATGTCTCTCGGCTGGCCTGGGAACGCCTCGGGGTCCCCCCAGAAGAGCTGGAGGAAGTGGCCGGGGACAGGGACGTCTGGGTCTCTTTGCTCAAGCTGCTGCCCCCGCGACCCGATCCCCGGACCAGCGGAAGATAATGGATGGATGGATGGATGGAATTCATTTCATAGCAAAAATACCAATTTGGCCTTGACTCGCAAAAATAAGGCTATTCTTGTGTTTCTTTCTCATACAAGGTCATTTAAAGAGCTTTATGCATGGAAACTACTTGGATTTGATATATATGAAGGACAAAGGAGTTTGAACTTGTTTTGCCTTAAGGAATTCATTTCATAGCAAAAATACCAATTTGGCCTTAACTCTTAAAAATAAGGCTATTCTTGTGTTTCTTTCTCATATAAGGTCATTTAAAGATGTTTATGCATGGAACCTACATAGAATGGATAAATATGAAGGACAAATGAGTTTGAACTTGTTTTGCCTGAAGGAATTCATTTTATAGCAAAAATACCAATTTGGCCTTAACTCGCAAAAGTAAGGCTATTCCTGTTTTTCTTTCTCATACAAGGTCATTTAAAGAGCTTTATGCATGGAACCTACTTACAATTGATATATATGAAGGACAAAGGAGTTTGACCTTGTTTTGACTGAAGGAATTGGTGTTTATAATCAAAAATCCGAATTTCGTCTTAACTCCGCAAAATATGGCTATTCTTGTGTTTCTTTCTCATACAAGGTAATTTAAGTAGGTTTATGCATGGAACCTACATAGAATGGATATATATGAAGGACAAAGGAGTTTGAACTTGTTTTGCCTGAAGGAATTCATTTTATAGCAAAAATACCAATTTGGCCTTAACTCGCAAAAATAAGGCTATTCTTGTGTTTCTTTCTCATACAAGGTCATTTAAAGAGGTTTATGCATGGAACCTACATAGAATGGATATATATGAAGGACAAAGGAGTTTGAACTTGTTTTGCCTGAAGGAATTCATTTCATAGCAAAAATACCAATTTGGCCTTAACTCGCAAAAGTAAGGCTATTCCTGTTTTTCTTTATCATACAAGGTCATTTAAAGAGCTTCATGCATGGAACCTACTTAGAATATATATATATGAAGGACAAAGGAGTTAGACCTTGTTTTGACTGAAGGAATTGGTGTTTAAAAGCAAAAATCCAAATTTCGTCTTAACTCCGCAAAATATGGCTATTCTTGTGTTTCTTTCTCATCTAAGGTAATTTAAAGAGGTTTATGCATGAAACCTACATAGAATGGATATATATGAAGGACAAAGGAGTTTGACCTTGTTTTGCCTGAAGGAATTTGTTTTATAGCAAAAATACCAATTTGGCCTTAACTCGCAAAAGTAAGGCTATTCCTGTTTTTCTTTCTCATACAAGGTCATTTAAAGAGCTTTATGCATGGAACCTACTTAGATTTGATATATATGAAGGACAAAGGAGTTTGAACTTGTTTTGACTGAAGGAATTCGTTTTATAGCAAAAATACCAATTTGGCCTTAACTCGCAAAAATAAGGCTATTCTTGTGTTTCTTTCTCATACAAGGTCATTTAAAGAGCTTTATGCATGGAACCTACTTAGATTTGATATATATGAAGGACAAAGGAGTTTGAACTTGTTTTGCCTTAAGGAATTCATTTCATAGCAAATATACCAATTTGGCCTTAACTCGCAAATATAAGGCTATTTTTGTGTTTCTTTCTCATACAAAGTCATTTAAAGAGGTTTATGCATGGAACCTACATAGAATGGATATATATGAAGGACAAAGGAGTTTGAACTTGCTTTGCCTGAAGGAATTCATTTTATAAGCAAAAATACCAATTAGGCCTTAACTTGCAAAAGTAAGGCTATTCCTGTTTTTCTTTCTCATACAAGGTCATTTAAAGAGCTTTATGCATGGAACCTACTTAGATTTGATATATAAAAGGACAAAGGAGTTAGACCTTGTTTTGACTGAAGGAATTGGTGTTTATAAGCAAAAATCCGAATTTCGTCTTAACTCCGCAAAATAAGGCTATTCTTGTGTTTCTTTCTCATACAAGGTCATTTAAAGAGGTTTATGCATGGAACCTACATAGAATGGATATATATGAAGGACAAAGGAGTTTGAACTTGTTTTGCCTGAAGGAATTCATTTTATAGCAAAAATACCAATTTGGCCTTAACTCGCAAAAATAAGGCTATTCTTGTGTTTCTTTCTCATACAAGGTCATTTAAAGAGCTTTATGCATGGAACCTACTTGGATTTGATATATATGAAGGACAAAGGAGTTTAAACTTGTTTTGCCTTAAGGAATTCATTTCATAGCAAAAATACCAATTTGGCCTTGACTCGCAAAAATAAGGCTATTCTTGTGTTTCTTTCTCATACAAGGTCATTTAAAGAGCTTTATGCATGGAAACTACTTGGATTTGATATATATGAAGGACAAAGGAGTTTGAACTTGTTTTGCCTTAAGGAATTCATTTCATAGCAAAAATACCAATTTGGCCTTAACTCTTAAAAATAAGGCTATTCTTGTGTTTCTTTCTCATATAAGGTCATTTAAAGATGTTTATGCATGGAACCTACATAGAATGGATAAATATGAAGGACAAATGAGTTTGAACTTGTTTTGCCTGAAGGAATTCATTTTATAGCAAAAATACCAATTTGGCCTTAACTCGCAAAAGTAAGGCTATTCCTGTTTTTCTTTCTCATACAAGGTCATTTAAAGAGCTTTATGCATGGAACCTACTTACAATTGATATATATGAAGTACAAAGGAGTTTGACCTTGTTTTGACTGAAGGAATTGGTGTTTATAAGCAAAAATCCGAATTTCGTCTTAACTCCGCAAAATATGGCTATTCTTGTGTTTCTTTCTCATAAAAGGTAATTTAAGTAGGTTTATGCATGGAACCTACATAGAATGGATATATATGAAGGACAAAGGAGTTTGAACTTGCTTTGCCTGAAGGAATTCATTTTATAAGATAAAATACCAATTTTGCCTTAACTCGCAAAAGTAAGGATATTCCTGTTTTGCTTTCCCATACAAGGTCATTTAAAAAGCTTTATGCATGGAACCTACTTACAATTGATATATATGAAGGACAAAGGAGTTTGACCTTGTTTTGCCTGAAGGAATTCATTTTATAGCAAAAATACCAATTTGGCCTTAACTCGCAAAAGTAAGGTTATTCCTGTTTTTCTTTCTCATACAAGGTCATTTAAAGAGCTTTATGCATGGAACCTACTTAGAATATATATATATGAAGGACAAAGGAGTTAGACCTTGTTTTGACTGAAGGAATTGGTGTTTATAAGCAAAAATCCGAATTTCGTCTTAACTCCGCAAAATATGGCTATTCTTGTGTTTCTTTCTCATACAAGGTCATTTAAAGAGCTTTATGCATGGAACCTACTTAGATTTGATATATATGAAGGACAAAGGAGTTTGAACTTGTTTTGCCTTAAGGAATTCATTTCATAGCAAATATACCAATTTGGCCTTAACTCGCAAATATAAGGCTATTTTTGTGTTTCTTTCTCATACAAGGTCATTTAAAGAGGTTTATGCATGGAACCTACATAGAATGGATATATATGAAGGACAAAGGAGTTTGAACTTGCTTTGCCTGAAGGAATTCATTTTATAAGCAAAAATACCAATTAGGCCTTAACTTGCAAAAGTAAGGCTATTCCTGTTTTTCTTTCTCATACAAGGTCATTTAAAGAGCTTTATGCATGGAACCTACTTAGATTTGATATATATGAAGGACAAAGGAGTTAGACCTTGTTTTGACTGAAGGAATTGGTGTTTATAAGCAAAAATCCGAATTTCGTCTTAACTCCGCAAAATAAGGCTATTCTTGTGTTTCTTTCTCATACAAGGTCATTTAAAGAGGTTTATGCATGGAACCTACATAGAATGGATATATATGAAGGACAAAGGAGTTTGAACTTGTTTTGCCTGAAGGAATTCATTTTATAGCAAAAATACCAATTTGGCCTTAACTCGCAAAAATAAGGCTATTCTTGTGTTTCTTTCTCATACAAGGTCATTTAAAGAGCTTTATGCATGGAACCTACTTGGATTTGATATATATGAAGGACAAAGGAGTTTAAACTTGTTTTGCCTTAAGGAATTCATTTCATAGCAAAAATACCAATTTGGCCTTAACTCTTAAAAATAAGGCTATTCTTGTGTTTCTTTCTCATATAAGGTCATTTAAAGATGTTTATGCATGGAACCTACATAAAATGGATATATATGAAGGACAAATGAGTTTGAACTTGTTTTGCCTGAAGGAATTCATTTTATAGCAAAAATACCAATTTGGCCTTAACTCGCAAAAGTAAGGCTATTCCTGTTTTTCTTTCTCATACAAGGTCATTTAAAGAGCTTTATGCATGGAACCTACATAGAATGGATATATATGAAGGAAAAAGGAGTTTGAACTTGTTTTGCCTGAAGGAATTCATTTTATAGCAAAAATACCAATTTGGCCTTGACTCGCAAAAATAAGGCTATTCTTGTGTTTCTTTCTCATACAAGGTCATTTAAAGAGCTTTATGCATGGAAACTACTTGGATTTGATATATATGAAGGACAAAGGAGTTTGAACTTGTTTTGCCTTAAGGAATTCATTTCATAGCAAAAATACCAATTTGGCCTTAACTCTTAAAAATAAGGCTATTCTTGTGTTTCTTTCTCATATAAGGTCATTTAAAGATGTTTATGCATGGAACCTACATAGAATGGATAAATATGAAGGACAAATGAGTTTGAACTTGTTTTGCCTGAAGGAATTCATTTTATAGCAAAAATACCAATTTGGCCTTAACTCGCAAAAGTAAGGCTATTCCTGTTTTTCTTTCTCATACAAGGTCATTTAAAGAGCTTTATGCATGGAACCTACTTACAATTGATATATATGAAGTACAAAGGAGTTTGACCTTGTTTTGACTGAAGGAATTGGTGTTTATAAGCAAAAATCCGAATTTCGTCTTAACTCCGCAAAATATGGCTATTCTTGTGTTTCTTTCTCATACAAGGTAATTTAAGTAGGTTTATGCATGGAACCTACATAGAATGGATATATATGAAGGACAAAGGAGTTTGAACTTGTTTTGCCTGAAGGTTTCATTTTATAGCAAAAATACCAATTTGGCCTTAACTCGCAAAAATAAGGCTATTCTTGTGTTTCTTTCTCATACAAGGTCATTTAAAGAGGTTTATGCATGGAACCTACATAGAATGGATATATATGAAGGACAAAGGAGTTTGAACTTGTTTTGCCTGAAGGAATTCATTTCATAGCAAAAATACCAATTTGGCCTTAACTCGCAAAAGTAAGGCTATTCCTGTTTTTCTTTCTCATACAAGGTCATTTAAAGAGCTTTATGCATTGAACCTACTTAGAATATATATATATGAAGGACAAAGGAGTTAGACCTTGTTTTGACTGAAGGAATTGGTGTTTATAAGCAAAAATCCGAATTTCGTCTTAACTCCGCAAAATATGGCTATTCTTGTGTTTCTTTCTCACACAAGGTAATTTAAAGAGGTTTATGCATGAAACCTACATAGAATGGATATATATGAAGGACAAAGGAGTTTGAACTTGTTTTGCCTGAAGGAATTCATTTTATAGCAAAAATACCAATTTGGCCTTAACTCGCAAAAATAAGGCTATTCTTGTGTTTCTTTCTCATACAAGGTCATTTAAAGAGCTTTATGCATGGAACCTACTTAGATTTGATATATATGAAGGACAAAGGAGTTTGAACTTGTTTTGCCTTAAGGAATTCATTTCATAGCAAAAATACCAATGGCCTTAACTCGCAAAAGTAAGGCTATTCCTGTTTTTCTTTCTCATACAAGGTCATTTAAAGAGGTTTTATGCATGGAACCTACATAGAATGGATATATATGAAGGACAAAGGAGTTTGAACTTGTTTTGCCTGAAGGAATTCATTTTATAGCAAAAATACCAATTTGGCCTTAACTCGCAAAAATAAGGCTATTCTTGTGTTTCTTTCTCATACAAGGTCATTTAAAGAGCTTTATGCATGGAACCTACTTGGATTGAATATATATGAAGGACAAAGGAGTTTGAACTTGTTTTGCCTTAAGGAATTCATTTCATAGCAAAAATACCAATTTGGCCTTAACTCTTAAAAATAAGGCTATTCTTGTGTTTCTTTCTCATATAAGGTCATTTAAAGATGTTTATGCATGGAACCTACATAGAATGGATAAATATGAAGGACAAATGAGTTTGAACTTGTTTTGCCTGAAGGAATTCATTTTATAGCAAAAATACCAATTTGGCCTTAACTCGCAAAAGTAAGGCTATTCCTGTTTTTCTTTCTCATACAAGGTCATTTAAAGAGCTTTATGCATGGAACCTACTTACAATTGATATATATGAAGGACAAAGGAGTTTGACCTTGTTTTGACTGAAGGAATTGGTGTTTATAAGCAAAAATCCGAATTTCGTCTTAACTCCGCAAAATATGGCTATTCTTGTGTTTCTTTCTCATAAAAGGTAATTTAAGTAGGTTTATGCATGGAACCTACATAGAATGGATATATATGAAGGACAAAGGAGTTTGAACTTGCTTTGCCTGAAGGAATTCATTTTATAAGATAAAATACCAATTTTGCCTTAACTCGCAAAAGTAAGGATATTCCTGTTTTGCTTTCCCATACAAGGTCATTTAAAAAGCTTTATGCATGGAACCTACTTACAATTGATATATATGAAGGACAAAGGAGTTTGACCTTGTTTTGCCTGAAGGAATTCATTTTATAGCAAAAATACCAATTTGGCCTTAACTCGCAAAAATAAGGCTATTCTTGTGTTTCTTTCTCATACAAGGTCATTTAAAGAGGTTTATGCATGGAACCTACATAGAATGGATATATATGAAGGACAAAGGAGTTTGAACTTGTTTTGCCTGAAGGAATTCATTTTATAGCAAAAATACCAATTTGGCCTTAACTCGCAAAAGTAAGGCTATTCCTGTTTTTCTTTCTCATACAAGGTCATTTAAAGAGCTTTATGCATGGAACCTACTTGGATTGAATATATATGAAGGACAAAGGAGTTTGAACTTGTTTTGCCTTAAGGAATTCATTTCATAGCAAAAATACCAATTTGGCCTTAACTCTTAAAAATAAGGCTATTCTTGTGTTTCTTTCTCATATAAGGTCATTTAAAGATGTTTATGCATGGAACCTACATAGAATGGATAAATATGAAGGACAAATGAGTTTGAACTTGTTTTGCCTGAAGGAATTCATTTTATAGCAAAAATACCAATTTGGCCTTAACTCGCAAAAGTAAGGCTATTCCTGTTTTTCTTTCTCATACAAGGTCATTTAAAGAGCTTTATGCATGGAACCTACTTACAATTGATATATATGAAGGACAAAGGAGTTTGACCTTGTTTTGACTGAAGGAATTGGTGTTTATAAGCAAAAATCCGAATTTCGTCTTAACTCCGCAAAATATGGCTATTCTTGTGTTTCTTTCTCATAAAAGGTAATTTAAGTAGGTTTATGCATGGAACCTACATAGAATGGATATATATGAAGGACAAAGGAGTTTGAACTTGCTTTGCCTGAAGGAATTCATTTTATAAGATAAAATACCAATTTTGCCTTAACTCGCAAAAGTAAGGATATTCCTGTTTTGCTTTCCCATACAAGGTCATTTAAAAAGCTTTATGCATGGAACCTACTTACAATTGATATATATGAAGGACAAAGGAGTTTGACCTTGTTTTGCCTGAAGGAATTCATTTTATAGCAAAAATACCAATTTGGCCTTAAATCGCAAAAGTAAGGCTATTCCTGTTTTTCTTTCTCATACAAGGTCATTTAAAGAGCTTTATGCATGTAACCTACTTAGATTTGATATATATGAAGGACAAAGGAGTTTGAACTTGTTTTGCCTGAAGGAATTCGTTTTATAGCAACAATACCAATTTGGCCTTAACTCGAAAAAATATGGCTATTCTTGTGTTTCTTTCTCATACAAGGTAATTTAAGTAGGTTTATGCATGGAACCTACATAGAATGGATATATATGAAGGACAAAGGAGTTTGAACTTGTTTTGCCTGAAGGAATTCATTTTATAGCAAAAATACCAATTTGGCCTTAACTCGCAAAAATAAGGCTATTCTTGTGTTTCTTTCTCATACAAGGTCATTTAAAGAGGTTTATGCATGGAACCTACATAGAATGGATATATATGAAGGACAAAGGAGTTTGAACTTGTTTTGCCTGAAGGAATTCATTTCATAGCAAAAATACCAATTTGGCCTTAACTCTTAAAAATAAGGCTATTCTTGTGTTTCTTTCTCATATAAGGTCATTTAAAGATGTTTATGCATGGAACCTACATAAAATGGATATATATGAAGGACAAATGAGTTTGAACTTGTTTTGCCTGAAGGAATTCATTTTATAGCAAAAATACCAATTTGGCCTTAACTCGCAAAAGTAAGGCTATTCCTGTTTTTCTTTCTCATACAAGGTCATTTAAAGAGCTTTATGCATGGAACCTACATAGAATGGATATATATGAAGGACAAAGGAGTTTGAACTTGTTTTGCCTGAAGGAATTCATTTTATAGCAAAAATACCAATTTGGCCTTGACTCGCAAAAATAAGGCTATTCTTGTGTTTCTTTCTCATACAAGGTCATTTAAAGAGCTTTATGCATGGAAACTACTTGGATTTGATATATATGAAGGACAAAGGAGTTTGAACTTGTTTTGCCTTAAGGAATTCATTTCATAGCAAAAATACCAATTTGGCCTTAACTCTTAAAAATAAGGCTATTCTTGTGTTTCTTTCTCATATAAGGTCATTTAAAGATGTTTATGCATGGAACCTACATAGAATGGATAAATATGAAGGACAAATGAGTTTGAACTTGTTTTGCCTGAAGGAATTCATTTTATAGCAAAAATACCAATTTGGCCTTAACTCGCAAAAGTAAGGCTATTCCTGTTTTTCTTTCTCATACAAGGTCATTTAAAGAGCTTTATGCATGGAACCTACTTACAATTGATATATATGAAGTACAAAGGAGTTTGACCTTGTTTTGACTGAAGGAATTGGTGTTTATAAGCAAAAATCCGAATTTCGTCTTAACTCCGCAAAATATGGCTATTCTTGTGTTTCTTTCTCATACAAGGTAATTTAAGTAGGTTTATGCATGGAACCTACATAGAATGGATATATATGAAGGACAAAGGAGTTTGAACTTGTTTTGCCTGAAGGTTTCATTTTATAGCAAAAATACCAATTTGGCCTTAACTCGCAAAAATAAGGCTATTCTTGTGTTTCTTTCTCATACAAGGTCATTTAAAGAGGTTTATGCATGGAACCTACATAGAATGGATATATATGAAGGACAAAGGAGTTTGAACTTGTTTTGCCTGAAGGAATTCATTTCATAGCAAAAATACCAATTTGGCCTTAACTCGCAAAAGTAAGGCTATTCCTGTTTTTCTTTCTCATACAAGGTCATTTAAAGAGCTTTATGCATTGAACCTACTTAGAATATATATATATGAAGGACAAAGGAGTTAGACCTTGTTTTGACTGAAGGAATTGGTGTTTATAAGCAAAAATCCGAATTTCGTCTTAACTCCGCAAAATATGGCTATTCTTGTGTTTCTTCTCATACAAGGTCATTTAAAGAGCTTTATGCATGGAACCTACTTAGATTTGATATATATGAAGGACAAAGGAGTTTGAACTTGTTTTGCCTTAAGGAATTCATTTCATAGCAAAAATACCAATTTGGCCTTAACTCGCAAAAGTAAGGCTATTCCTGTTTTTCTTTCTCATACAAGGTCATTTAAAGAGGTTTTATGCATGGAACCTACATAGAATGGATATATATGAAGGACAAAGGAGTTTGAACTTGTTTTGCCTGAAGGAATTCATTTTATAGCAAAAATACCAATTTGGCCTTAACTCGCAAAAATAAGGCTATTCTTGTGTTTCTTTCTCATACAAGGTCATTTAAAGAGCTTTATGCATGGAACCTACTTGGATTGAATATATATGAAGGACAAAGGAGTTTGAACTTGTTTTGCCTTAAGGAATTCATTTCATAGCAAAAATACCAATTTGGCCTTAACTCTTAAAAATAAGGCTATTCTTGTGTTTCTTTCTCATATAAGGTCATTTAAAGATGTTTATGCATGGAACCTACATAGAATGGATAAATATGAAGGACAAATGAGTTTGAACTTGTTTTGCCTGAAGGAATTCATTTTATAGCAAAAATACCAATTTGGCCTTAACTCGCAAAAGTAAGGCTATTCCTGTTTTTCTTTCTCATACAAGGTCATTTAAAGAGCTTTATGCATGGAACCTACTTACAATTGATATATATGAAGGACAAAGGAGTTTGACCTTGTTTTGACTGAAGGAATTGGTGTTTATAAGCAAAAATCCGAATTTCGTCTTAACTCCGCAAAATATGGCTATTCTTGTGTTTCTTTCTCATAAAAGGTAATTTAAGTAGGTTTATGCATGGAACCTACATAGAATGGATATATATGAAGGACAAAGGAGTTTGAACTTGCTTTGCCTGAAGGAATTCATTTTATAAGATAAAATACCAATTTTGCCTTAACTCGCAAAAGTAAGGATATTCCTGTTTTGCTTTCCCATACAAGGTCATTTAAAAGCTTTATGCATGGAACCTACTTACAATTGATATATATGAAGGACAAAGGAGTTTGACCTTGTTTTGCCTGAAGGAATTCATTTTATAGCAAAAATACCAATTTGGCCTTAACTCGCAAAAATAAGGCTATTCTTGTGTTTCTTTCTCATACAAGGTCATTTAAAGAGGTTTATGCATGGAACCTACATAGAATGGATATATATGAAGGACAAAGGAGTTTGAACTTGTTTTGCCTGAAGGAATTCATTTTATAGCAAAAATACCAATTTGGCCTTAACTCGCAAAAGTAAGGCTATTCCTGTTTTTCTTTCTCATACAAGGTCATTTAAAGAGCTTTATGCATGGAACCTACTTGGATTGAATATATATGAAGGACAAAGGAGTTTGAACTTGTTTTGCCTTAAGGAATTCATTTCATAGCAAAAATACCAATTTGGCCTTAACTCTTAAAAATAAGGCTATTCTTGTGTTTCTTTCTCATATAAGGTCATTTAAAGATGTTTATGCATGGAACCTACATAGAATGGATAAATATGAAGGACAAATGAGTTTGAACTTGTTTTGCCTGAAGGAATTCATTTTATAGCAAAAATACCAATTTGGCCTTAACTCGCAAAAGTAAGGCTATTCCTGTTTTTCTTTCTCATACAAGGTCATTTAAAGAGCTTTATGCATGGAACCTACTTACAATTGATATATATGAAGGACAAAGGAGTTTGACCTTGTTTTGACTGAAGGAATTGGTGTTTATAAGCAAAAATCCGAATTTCGTCTTAACTCCGCAAAATATGGCTATTCTTGTGTTTCTTTCTCATAAAAGGTAATTTAAGTAGGTTTATGCATGGAACCTACATAGAATGGATATATATGAAGGACAAAGGAGTTTGAACTTGCTTTGCCTGAAGGAATTCATTTTATAAGATAAAATACCAATTTTGCCTTAACTCGCAAAAGTAAGGATATTCCTGTTTTGCTTTCCCATACAAGGTCATTTAAAAAGCTTTATGCATGGAACCTACTTACAATTGATATATATGAAGGACAAAGGAGTTTGACCTTGTTTTGCCTGAAGGAATTCATTTTATAGCAAAAATACCAATTTGGCCTTAAATCGCAAAAGTAAGGCTATTCCTGTTTTTCTTTCTCATACAAGGTCATTTAAAGAGCTTTATGCATGTAACCTACTTAGATTTGATATATATGAAGGACAAAGGAGTTTGAACTTGTTTTGCCTGAAGGAATTCGTTTTATAGCAACAATACCAATTTGGCCTTAACTCGAAAAAATATGGCTATTCTTGTGTTTCTTTCTCATACAAGGTAATTTAAGTAGGTTTATGCATGGAACCTACATAGAATGGATATATATGAAGGACAAAGGAGTTTGAACTTGTTTTGCCTGAAGGAATTCATTTTATAGCAAAAATACCAATTTGGCCTTAACTCGCAAAAATAAGGCTATTCTTGTGTTTCTTTCTCATACAAGGTCATTTAAAGAGGTTTATGCATGGAACCTACATAGAATGGATATATATGAAGGACAAAGGAGTTTGAACTTGTTTTGCCTGAAGGAATTCATTTCATAGCAAAAATACCAATTTGGCCTTAACTCGCAAAAGTAAGGCTATTCCTGTTTTTCTTTCTCATACAAGGTCATTTAAAGAGCTTTATGCATGGAACCTACTTAGATTTGATATATATGAAGGACAAAGGAGTTAGACCTTGTTTTGACTGAAGGAATTGGTGTTTATAAGCAAAAATCCGAATTTCGTCTTAACTCGGCAAAATATGACTATTCTGGTGTTTCTTTCTCATACAAGGTAATTTAAAGAGGTTTATGCATGGAACCTACATAGAATGGATATATATGAAGGACAAATGAGTTTGAACTTGTTTTGCCTGAAGGAATTCATTTTATAGCAAAAATACCAATTTGGCCTTAACTCGCAAAAGTAAGGCTATTCCTGTTTTTCTTTGTCTTACAAGGTCATTTAAAGAGCTTTATGCATGGAACCTACTTAGATTTGATATATATGAAGGACAAAGGAGTTTGAACTTGTTTTGCCTGAAGGAATTCATTTCATAGCAAAAATACCAATTTGGCCTTAACTCTTAAAAATAAGGCTATTCTTGTGTTTCTTTCTCATACAAGGTCATTTAAAGATGTTTATGCATGGAACCTACATAGAATGGATATATATGAAGGACAAAGGAGTTTGAACTTGTTTTGCCTGAAGGAATTCATTTTATAGCAAAAATACCAATTTGGCTTTAACTCGAAAAAGTAAGGCTATTCCTGTTTTTCTTTCTCATACAAGGTCATTTAAAGAGCTTTATGCATGGAACCTACTTACAATTGATATATATGAAGGACAAAGGAGTTTGACCTTGTTTTGACTGAAGGAATTGGTGTTTATAAGCAAAAATCCGAATTTCGTCTTAACTCCGCAAAATAAGGCTATTCTTGTGTTTCTTTCTCATACAAGGTCATTTAAAGAGGTTTATGCATGGAACCTACATAGAATGGATATATATGAAGGACAAAGGAGTTTGAACTTGTTTTGCCTGAAGGAATTCATTTTATAGCAAAAATACCAATTTGGCCTTAAATCGCAAATGTAAGGCTATTCCTGTTTTCCTTTCTCATACAAGGTAATTTAAAGAGCTTTATGCATGTAACCTACTTAGATTTGATATATATGAAGGACAAAGGAGTTTGAACTTGTTTTGCCTGAAGGAATTCGTTTTATAGCAACAATACCAATTTGGCCTTAACTCGAAAAAATAAGGCTATTCTTGTGTTTCTTTCTCATACAAGGTAATTTAAGTAGGTTTATGCATGGAACCTACATAGAATGGATATATATGAAGGACAAAGGAGTTTGAACTTGCTTTGCCTGAAGGAATTCATTTTATAAGCAAATACCCATTTGGCCTTAACTCGCAAAAGTAAGGCTATTCCTGTTTTTCTCTCCCACACAAGGTCATCTAAAGAGCTTTATGCATGGAACCTACTTACAATTGATATATATGAAGGACAAAGGAGTTTGACCTTGTTTTGACTGAAGGAATTGGTGTTTATAAGCAAAAATCCGAATTTCGTCTTAACTCCGCAAAATATGGCTATTCTTGTGTTTCTTTCTCATACAAGGTAATTTAAGTAGGTTTATGCATGGAACCTACATAGAATGGATATATATGAAGGACAAAGGAGTTTGAACTTGTTTTGCCTGAAGGAATTCATTTCATAGCAAAAATACCAATTTGGCCTTAACTCGCAAAAGTAAGGCTATTCCTGTTTTTCTTTCTCATACAAGGTCATTTAAAGAGCTTTATGCATGGAACCTACTTAGAATATATATATATGAAGGACAAAGGAGTTAGACCTTGTTTTGACTGAAGGAATTCGTTTTATAGCAAAAATACCAATTTGGCCTAAACTCGCAAAAATAAGGCTATTCTTGTGTTTCTTTCTCATACAAGGTCATTTAAAGAGTTTTATGCATGGAACCTACTTAGATTTGATATATATGAAGGACAAAGGAGTTTGAACTTGTTTTGCCTTAAGGAATTCATTTCATAGCAAAAATACCAATTTGGCCTTAACTCTTAAAAATAAGGCTATTCTTGTGTTTCTTTCTCATATAAGGTCATTTAAAGATGTTTATGCATGGAACCTATATAGAATGGATATATATGAAGGACAAAGGAGTTTGAACTTGTTTTGCCTGAAGGAATTCATTTTATAAGCAAAAATACCAATTTGGCCTTAACTCGCAAAAGTAAGGCTATTCCTGTTTTTCTTTCTCATACAAGGTCATTTAAAGAGCTTTATGCATGGAACCTACTTAGATTTGATATATTTGAAGGACAAAGGAGTTTGAACTTGTTTTGACTGAAGGAATTCGTTTTATAGCAAAAATACCAATTTGGCCTTAACTCGCAAAAATAAGGCTATTCTTGTGTTTCTTTCTCATACAAGGTCATTTAAAGAGCTTTATGCATGGAACCTACTTAGATTTGATATATATGAAGGACAAAAGAGTTTGAACTTGCTTTGCCTGAAGGAATTCATTTTATAAGCAAAAATACCAATTAGGCCTTAACTTGCAAAAGTAAGGCTATTCCTGTTTTTCTTTCTCATACAAGGTCATTTAAAAAGCTTTATGCATGGAACCTACTTAGATTTGATATATATGAAGGACAAAGGAGTTAGACCTTGTTTTGACTGAAGGAATTGGTGTTTATAAGCAAAAATCCGAATTTCGTCTTAACTCCGCAAAATAAGGCTATTCTTGTGTTTCTTTCTCATACAAGGTCATTTAAAGAGGTTTATGCATGGAACCTACATAGAATGGATATATATGAAGGACAAAGGAGTTTGAACTTGTTTTGCCTGAAGGAATTCATTTTATAGCAAAAATACCAATTTGGCCTTAAATCGCAAAAGTAAGGCTATTCCTGTTTTTCTTTCTCATACAAGGTCATTTAAAGAGCTTTATGCATGTAACCTACTTAGATTTGATATATATGAAGGACAAAGGAGTTTGAACTTGTTTTGCCTGAAGGAATTCGTTTTATAGCAACAATACCAATTTGGCCTTAACTCGAAAAAATATGGCTATTCTTGTGTTTCTTTCTCATACAAGGTAATTTAAGTAGGTTTATGCATGGAACCTACATAGAATGGATATATATGAAGGACAAAGGAGTTTGAACTTGTTTTGCCTTAAGGAATTCATTTTATAGCAAAAATACCAATTTGGCCTTAAATCGCAAAAATAAGGCTATTCTTGTGTTTCTTTCTCATACAAGGTCATTTAAAGAGGTTTATGCATGGAACCTACATAGAATGGATATATATGAAGGACAAAGGAGTTTGAACTTGTTTTGCCTGAAGGAATTCATTTCATAGCAAAAATACCAATTTGGCCTTAACTCGCAAAAGTAAGGCTATTCCTGTTTTTCTTTCTCATACAAGGTCATTTAAAGAGCTTTATGCATGGAACCTACTTAGATTTGATATATATGAAGGACAAAGGAGTTTGACCTTGTTTTGACTGAAGGAATTCGTTTTATAGCAAAAATACCAATTTGGCCTTAACTCGCAAAAATAAGGCTATTCTTGTGTTTCTTTCTCATACAAGGTCATTTAAAGAGGTTTATACATGGAACCTACATAGAATGGATATATATGAAGGACAAAGGAGTTAGACCTTGTTTTGACTGAAGGAATTGGTGTTTATAAGCAAAAATCCGAATTTCGTCTTAACTCCGCAAAATAAGGCTATTCTTGTGTTTCTTTCTCATACAAGGTAATTTAAAGAGGTTTATGCATGGAACCTACATAGAATGGATATATATGAAGGACAAATGAGTTTGAACTTGTTTTGCCTGAAGGAATTCATTTTATAGCAAAAATACCAATTTGGCCTTAACTCGAAAAAGTAAGGCTATTCCTGTTTTTCTTTCTCATACAAGGTCATTTAAAGAGCTTTATGCATGGAACCTACTTACAATTGATATATATGAAGGACAAAGGAGTTTGACCTTGTTTTGACTGAAGGAATTGGTGTTTATAAGCAAAAATCCGAATTTCGTCTTAACTCCGCAAAATAAGGCTATTCTTGTGTTTCTTTCTCATACAAGGTCATTTAAAGAGGTTTATGCATGGAACCTACATAGAATGGATATATATGAAGGACAAAGGAGTTTGAACTTGCTTTGCCTGAAGGAATTCATTTTATAAGCAAAAATACCAATTTGGCCTTAACTCGCAAAAGTAAGGCTATTCCTGTTTTTCTTTCTCATACAAGGTCATTTAAAGAGCTTTATGCATGGAACCTACTTAGGATATATATATGAAGGACAAAGGAGTTTGAACTTGTTTTGCCTGAAGGAATTCGTTTTATAGCAACAATACCAATTTGGCCTTAACTCGAAAAAATAAGGCTATTCTTGTGTTTCTTTCTCATACAAGGTAATTTAAGTAGGTTTATGCATGGAACCTACATAGAATGGATATATATGAAGGACAAAGGAGTTTGAACTTGTTTTGCCTGAAGGAATTCATTTTATAGCAAAAATACCAATTTGGCCTTAACTCGCAAAAGTAAGGCTATTCTTGTGTTTCTTTCTCATACAAGGTCATTTAAAGAGGTTTATGCATGGAACCTACATAGAATGGATATATATGAAGGACAAAGGAGTTTGAACTTGCTTTGCCTGAAGGAATTCATTTTATAAGCAAATACCCATTTGGCCTTAACTCGCAAAAGTAAGGCTATTCCTGTTTTTCTCTCCCACACAAGGTCATCTAAAGAGCTTTATGCATGGAACCTACTTACAATTGATATATATGAAGGACAAAGGAGTTTGACCTTGTTTTGACTGAAGGAATTGGTGTTTATAAGCAAAAATCCGAATTTCGTCTTAACTCCGCAAAATATGGCTATTCTTGTGTTTCTTTCTCATACAAGGTAATTTAAGTAGGTTTATGCATGGAACCTACATAGAATGGATATATATGAAGGACAAAGGAGTTTGAACTTGTTTTGCCTGAAGGAATTCATTTCATAGCAAAAATACCAATTTGGCCTTAACTCGCAAAAGTAAGGCTATTCCTGTTTTTCTTTCTCATACAAGGTCATTTAAAGAGCTTTATGCATGGAACCTACTTAGAATATATATATATGAAGGACAAAGGAGTTAGACCTTGTTTTGACTGAAGGAATTCGTTTTATAGCAAAAATACCAATTTGGCCTAAACTCGCAAAAATAAGGCTATTCTTGTGTTTCTTTCTCATACAAGGTCATTTAAAGAGTTTTATGCATGGAACCTACTTAGATTTGATATATATGAAGGACAAAGGAGTTTGAACTTGTTTTGCCTTAAGGAATTCATTTCATAGCAAAAATACCAATTTGGCCTTAACTCTTAAAAATAAGGCTATTCTTGTGTTTCTTTCTCATATAAGGTCATTTAAAGATGTTTATGCATGGAACCTATATAGAATGGATATATATGAAGGACAAAGGAGTTTGAACTTGTTTTGCCTGAAGGAATTCATTTTATAAGCAAAAATACCAATTTGGCCTTAACTCGCAAAAGTAAGGCTATTCCTGTTTTTCTTTCTCATACAAGGTCATTTAAAGAGCTTTATGCATGGAACCTACTTAGATTTGATATATTTGAAGGACAAAGGAGTTTGAACTTGTTTTGACTGAAGGAATTCGTTTTATAGCAAAAATACCAATTTGGCCTTAACTCGCAAAAATAAGGCTATTCTTGTGTTTCTTTCTCATACAAGGTCATTTAAAGAGCTTTATGCATGGAACCTACTTAGATTTGATATATATGAAGGACAAAAGAGTTTGAACTTGCTTTGCCTGAAGGAATTCATTTTATAAGCAAAAATACCAATTAGGCCTTAACTTGCAAAAGTAAGGCTATTCCTGTTTTTCTTTCTCATACAAGGTCATTTAAAAAGCTTTATGCATGGAACCTACTTAGATTTGATATATATGAAGGACAAAGGAGTTAGACCTTGTTTTGACTGAAGGAATTGGTGTTTATAAGCAAAAATCCGAATTTCGTCTTAACTCCGCAAAATAAGGCTATTCTTGTGTTTCTTTCTCATACAAGGTCATTTAAAGAGGTTTATGCATGGAACCTACATAGAATGGATATATATGAAGGACAAAGGAGTTTGAACTTGCTTTGCCTGAAGGAATTCATTTTATAAGCAAAAATACCAATTAGGCCTTAACTCGCAAAAGTAAGGCTATTCCTGTTTTTCTTTCTCTTACAAGGTCATTTAAAGAGCTTTATGCATGGAAACTACTTAGATTTGATATATATGAAGGACAAAGGAGTTAGACCTTGTTTTGACTGAAGGAATTGGTGTTTATAAGCAAAAATCCGAATTTCGTCTTAACTCCGCAAAATAAGGCTATTCTTGTGTTTCTTTCTCATACAAGGTCATTTAAAGAGGTTTATGCATGGAACCTACATAGAATGGATATATATGAAGGACAAAGGAGTTTGAACTTGTTTTGCCTGAAGGAATTCATTTTATAGCAAAAATACCAATTTGGCCTTAAATCGCAAAAGTAAGGCTATTCCTGTTTTTCTTTCTCATACAAGGTCATTTAAAGAGCTTTATGCATGTAACCTACTTAGATTTGATATATATGAAGGACAAAGGAGTTTGAACTTGTTTTGCCTGAAGGAATTCGTTTTATAGCAACAATACCAATTTGGCCTTAACTCGAAAAAATATGGCTATTCTTGTGTTTCTTTCTCATACAAGGTAATTTAAGTAGGTTTATGCATGGAACCTACATAGAATGGATATATATGAAGGACAAAGGAGTTTGAACTTGTTTTGCCTGAAGGAATTCATTTTATAGCAAAAATACCAATTTGGCCTTAACTCGCAAAAATAAGGCTATTCTTGTGTTTCTTTCTCATACAAGGTCATTTAAAGAGGTTTATGCATGGAACCTACATAGAATGGATATATATGAAGGACAAAGGAGTTTGAACTTGTTTTGCCTGAAGGAATTCATTTCATAGCAAAAATACCAATTTGGCCTTAACTCGCAAAAGTAAGGCTATTCCTGTTTTTCTTTCTCATACAAGGTCATTTAAAGAGCTTTATGCATGGAACCTACTTAGATTTGATATATATGAAGGACAAAGGAGTTTGACCTTGTTTTGACTGAAGGAATTCGTTTTATAGCAAAAATACCAATTTGGCCTTAACTCGCAAAAGTAAGGCTATTCCTGTTTTTCTTTCTCATACAAGGTCATTTAAAGAGCTTTATGCATGGAACCTACTTAGAATATATATATATGAAGGACAAAGGAGTTAGACCTTGTTTTGACTGAAGGAATTCGTTTTATAGCAAAAATACCAATTTGGCCTAAACTCGCAAAAATAAGGCTATTCTTGTGTTTCTTTCTCATACAAGGTCATTTAAAGAGTTTTATGCATGGAACCTACTTAGATTTGATATATATGAAGGACAAAGGAGTTTGAACTTGTTTTGCCTTAAGGAATTCATTTCATAGCAAAAATACCAATTTGGCCTTAACTCTTAAAAATAAGGCTATTCTTGTGTTTCTTTCTCATATAAGGTCATTTAAAGATGTTTATGCATGGAACCTATATAGAATGGATATATATGAAGGACAAAGGAGTTTGAACTTGTTTTGCCTGAAGGAATTCATTTTATAAGCAAAAATACCAATTTGGCCTTAACTCGCAAAAGTAAGGCTATTCCTGTTTTTCTTTCTCATACAAGGTCATTTAAAGAGCTTTATGCATGGAACCTACTTAGATTTGATATATTTGAAGGACAAAGGAGTTTGAACTTGTTTTGACTGAAGGAATTCGTTTTATAGCAAAAATACCAATTTGGCCTTAACTCGCAAAAATAAGGCTATTCTTGTGTTTCTTTCTCATACAAGGTCATTTAAAGAGCTTTATGCATGGAACCTACTTAGATTTGATATATATGAAGGACAAAAGAGTTTGAACTTGCTTTGCCTGAAGGAATTCATTTTATAAGCAAAAATACCAATTAGGCCTTAACTTGCAAAAGTAAGGCTATTCCTGTTTTTCTTTCTCATACAAGGTCATTTAAAAAGCTTTATGCATGGAACCTACTTAGATTTGATATATATGAAGGACAAAGGAGTTAGACCTTGTTTTGACTGAAGGAATTGGTGTTTATAAGCAAAAATCCGAATTTCGTCTTAACTCCGCAAAATAAGGCTATTCTTGTGTTTCTTTCTCATACAAGGTCATTTAAAGAGGTTTATGCATGGAACCTACATAGAATG
Source organism: Odontesthes bonariensis (assembly GCF_027942865.1). Classification (NCBI taxonomy): domain Eukaryota; kingdom Metazoa; phylum Chordata; class Actinopteri; order Atheriniformes; family Atherinopsidae; genus Odontesthes; species Odontesthes bonariensis. The sequence goes on from NW_027457439.1 coordinate 22,024, forward strand.
GATATATATGAAGGACAAAGGAGTTTGAACTTGTTTTGCCTGAAGGAATTCATTTTATAGCAAAAATACCAATTTGGCCTTAAATCGCAAAAGTAAGGCTATTCCTGTTTTTCTTTCTCATACAAGGTCATTTAAAGAGGTTTATGCATGGAACCTACATAGAATGGATATATATGAAGGACAAAGGAGTTTGAACTTGCTTTGCCTGAAGGAATTCATTTTATAAGCAAAAATACCAATTAGGCCTTAAACTTGCAAAAGTAAGGCTATTCCTGTTTTTCTTTCTCATACAAGGTCATTTAAAGAGGTTTATGCATGGAACCTACTTAGATTTGATATATATGAAGGACAAAGGAGTTAGACCTTGTTTTGACTGAAGGAATTGGTGTTTATAAGCAAAAATCCGAATTTCGTCTTAACTCCGCAAAATATGACTATTCTGGTGTTTCTTTCTCATACAAGGTAATTTAAAGAGGTTTATGCATGGAACCTACATAGAATGGATATATATGAAGGACAAATGAGTTTGAACTTGTTTTGCCTGAAGGAATTCATTTTATAGCAAAAATACCAATTTGGCCTTAACTCGAAAAAGTAAGGCTATTCCTGTTTTTCTTTCTCATACAAGGTCATTTAAAGAGCTTTATGCATGGAACCTACTTACAATTGATATATATGAAGGACAAAGGAGTTTGACCTTGTTTTGACTGAAGGAATTGGTGTTTATAAGCAAAAATCCGAATTTCGTCTTAACTCCGCAAAATAAGGCTATTCTTGTGTTTCTTTCTCATACAAGGTCATTTAAAGAGGTTTATGCATGGAACCTACATAGAATGGATATATATGAAGGACAAAGGAGTTTGAACTTGCTTTGCCTGAAGGAATTCATTTTATAAGCAAAAATACCAATTTGGCCTTAACTCGCAAAAGTAAGGCTATTCCTGTTTTTCTTTCTCATACAAGGTCATTTAAAGAGCTTTATGCATGGAACCTACTTAGGATATATATATGAAGGACAAAGGAGTTTGAACTTGTTTTGCCTGAAGGAATTCGTTTTATAGCAACAATACCAATTTGGCCTTAACTCGAAAAAATAAGGCTATTCTTGTGTTTCTTTCTCATACAAGGTAATTTAAGTAGGTTTATGCATGGAACCTACATAGAATGGATATATATGAAGGACAAAGGAGTTTGAACTTGTTTTGCCTGAAGGAATTCATTTTATAGCAAAAATACCAATTTGGCCTTAACTCGCAAAAGTAAGGCTATTCTTGTGTTTCTTTCTCATACAAGGTCATTTAAAGAGGTTTATGCATGGAACCTACATAGAATGGATATATATGAAGGACAAAGGAGTTTGAACTTGCTTTGCCTGAAGGAATTCATTTTATAAGCAAATACCCATTTGGCCTTAACTCGCAAAAGTAAGGCTATTCCTGTTTTTCTCTCCCACACAAGGTCATCTAAAGAGCTTTATGCATGGAACCTACTTACAATTGATATATATGAAGGACAAAGGAGTTTGACCTTGTTTTGACTGAAGGAATTGGTGTTTATAAGCAAAAATCCGAATTTCGTCTTAACTCCGCAAAATATGGCTATTCTTGTGTTTCTTTCTCATACAAGGTAATTTAAGTAGGTTTATGCATGGAACCTACATAGAATGGATATATATGAAGGACAAAGGAGTTTGAACTTGTTTTGCCTGAAGGAATTCATTTCATAGCAAAAATACCAATTTGGCCTTAACTCGCAAAAGTAAGGCTATTCCTGTTTTTCTTTCTCATACAAGGTCATTTAAAGAGCTTTATGCATGGAACCTACTTAGAATATATATATATGAAGGACAAAGGAGTTAGACCTTGTTTTGACTGAAGGAATTCGTTTTATAGCAAAAATACCAATTTGGCCTAAACTCGCAAAAATAAGGCTATTCTTGTGTTTCTTTCTCATACAAGGTCATTTAAAGAGTTTTATGCATGGAACCTACTTAGATTTGATATATATGAAGGACAAAGGAGTTTGAACTTGTTTTGCCTTAAGGAATTCATTTCATAGCAAAAATACCAATTTGGCCTTAACTCTTAAAAATAAGGCTATTCTTGTGTTTCTTTCTCATATAAGGTCATTTAAAGATGTTTATGCATGGAACCTATATAGAATGGATATATATGAAGGACAAAGGAGTTTGAACTTGTTTTGCCTGAAGGAATTCATTTTATAAGCAAAAATACCAATTTGGCCTTAACTCGCAAAAGTAAGGCTATTCCTGTTTTTCTTTCTCATACAAGGTCATTTAAAGAGCTTTATGCATGGAACCTACTTAGATTTGATATATTTGAAGGACAAAGGAGTTTGAACTTGTTTTGACTGAAGGAATTCGTTTTATAGCAAAAATACCAATTTGGCCTTAACTCGCAAAAATAAGGCTATTCTTGTGTTTCTTTCTCATACAAGGTCATTTAAAGAGCTTTATGCATGGAACCTACTTAGATTTGATATATATGAAGGACAAAAGAGTTTGAACTTGCTTTGCCTGAAGGAATTCATTTTATAAGCAAAAATACCAATTAGGCCTTAACTTGCAAAAGTAAGGCTATTCCTGTTTTTCTTTCTCATACAAGGTCATTTAAAAAGCTTTATGCATGGAACCTACTTAGATTTGATATATATGAAGGACAAAGGAGTTAGACCTTGTTTTGACTGAAGGAATTGGTGTTTATAAGCAAAAATCCGAATTTCGTCTTAACTCCGCAAAATAAGGCTATTCTTGTGTTTCTTTCTCATACAAGGTCATTTAAAGAGGTTTATGCATGGAACCTACATAGAATGGATATATATGAAGGACAAAGGAGTTTGAACTTGCTTTGCCTGAAGGAATTCATTTTATAAGCAAAAATACCAATTAGGCCTTAACTCGCAAAAGTAAGGCTATTCCTGTTTTTCTTTCTCTTACAAGGTCATTTAAAGAGCTTTATGCATGGAAACTACTTAGATTTGATATATATGAAGGACAAAGGAGTTAGACCTTGTTTTGACTGAAGGAATTGGTGTTTATAAGCAAAAATCCGAATTTCGTCTTAACTCCGCAAAATAAGGCTATTCTTGTGTTTCTTTCTCATACAAGGTCATTTAAAGAGGTTTATGCATGGAACCTACATAGAATGGATATATATGAAGGACAAAGGAGTTTGAACTTGTTTTGCCTGAAGGAATTCATTTTATAGCAAAAATACCAATTTGGCCTTAAATCGCAAAAGTAAGGCTATTCCTGTTTTTCTTTCTCATACAAGGTCATTTAAAGAGCTTTATGCATGTAACCTACTTAGATTTGATATATATGAAGGACAAAGGAGTTTGAACTTGTTTTGCCTGAAGGAATTCGTTTTATAGCAACAATACCAATTTGGCCTTAACTCTTAAAAATATGGCTATTCTTGTGTTTCTTTCTCATACAAGGTAATTTAAGTAGGTTTATGCATGGAACCTACATAGAATGGATATATATGAAGGACAAAGGAGTTTGAACTTGTTTTGCCTGAAGGAATTCATTTTATAGCAAAAATACCAATTTGGCCTTAACTCGCAAAAATAAGGCTATTCTTGTGTTTCTTTCTCATACAAGGTCATTTAAAGAGGTTTATGCATGGAACCTACATAGAATGGATATATATGAAGGACAAAGGAGTTTGAACTTGTTTTGCCTGAAGGAATTCATTTCATAGCAAAAATACCAATTTGGCCTTAACTCGCAAAAGTAAGGCTATTCCTGTTTTTCTTTCTCATACAAGGTCATTTAAAGAGCTTTATGCATGGAACCTACTTAGATTTGATATATATGAAGGACAAAGGAGTTTGACCTTGTTTTGACTGAAGGAATTCGTTTTATAGCAAAAATACCAATTTGGCCTTAACTTGCAAAAATAAGGCTATTCTTGTGTTTCTTTCTCATACAAGGTCATTTAAAGAGGTTTATGCATGGAACCTACATAGAATGGATATATATGAAGGACAAAGGAGTTTGAACTTGCTTTGCCTGAAGGAATTCATTTTATAAGCAAAAATACCAATTAGGCCTTAAACTTGCAAAAGTAAGGCTATTCCTGTTTTTCTTTCTCATACAAGGTCATTTAAAGAGGTTTATGCATGGAACCTACTTAGATTTGATATATATGAAGGACAAAGGAGTTAGACCTTGTTTTGACTGAAGGAATTGGTGTTTATAAGCAAAAATCCGAATTTCGTCTTAACTCCGCAAAATATGACTATTCTGGTGTTTCTTTCTCATACAAGGTAATTTAAAGAGGTTTATGCATGGAACCTACATAGAATGGATATATATGAAGGACAAATGAGTTTGAACTTGTTTTGCCTGAAGGAATTCATTTTATAGCAAAAATACCAATTTGGCCTTAACTCGCAAAAGTAAGGCTATTCCTGTTTTTCTTTGTCTTACAAGGTCATTTAAAGAGCTTTATGCATGGAACCTACTTAGATTTGATATATATGAAGGACAAAGGAGTTTGAACTTGTTTTGCCTGAAGGAATTCATTTCATAGCAAAAATACCAATTTGGCATTAACTCTTAAAAATAAGGCTATTCTTGTGTTTCTTTCTCATACAAGGTCATTTAAAGATGTTTATGCATGGAACCTACATAGAATGGATATATATGAAGGACAAAGGAGTTTGAACTTGTTTTGCCTGAAGGAATTCATTTTATAGCAAAAATACCAATTTGGCCTGAACTCGAAAAAGTAAGGCTATTCCTGTTTTTCTTTCTCATACAAGGTCATTTAAAGAGCTTTATGCATGGAACCTACTTACAATTGATATATATGAAGGACAAAGGAGTTTGACCTTGTTTTGACTGAAGGAATTGGTGTTTATAAGCAAAAATCCGAATTTCGTCTTATCTCCGCAAAATAAGGCTATTCTTGTGTTTCTTTCTCATACAAGGTCATTTAAAGAGGTTTATGCATGGAACCTACATAGAATGGATATATATGAAGGACAAAGGAGTTTGAACTTGTTTTGCCTGAAGGAATTCATTTTATAGCAAAAATACCAATTTGGCCTTAAATCGCAAATGTAAGGCTATTCCTGTTTTCCTTTCTCATACAAGGTAATTTAAAGAGCTTTATGCATGTAACCTACTTAGATTTGATATATATGAAGGACAAAGGAGTTTGAACTTGTTTTGCCTGAAGGAATTCGTTTTATAGCAATAATACCAATTTGGCCTTAACTCGAAAAAATAAGGCTATTCTTGTGTTTCTTTCTCATACAAGGTAATTTAAGTAGGTTTATGCATGGAACCTACATAGAATGGATATATATGAAGGACAAAGGAGTTTGAACTTGTTTTGCCTGAAGGAATTCATTTTATAGCAAAAATACCAATTTGGCCTTAACTCGCAAAAGTAAGGCTATTCTTGTGTTTCTTTCTCATACAAGGTCATTTAAAGAGGTTTATGCATGGAACCTACATAGAATGGATATATATGAAGGACAAAGGAGTTTGAACTTGCTTTGCCTGAAGGAATTCATTTTATAAGCAAATACCCATTTGGCCTTAACTCGCAAAAGTAAGGCCATTCCTGTTTTTCTCTCCCACACAAGGTCATCTAAAGAGCTTTATGCATGGAACCTACTTACAATTGATATATATGAAGGACAAAGGAGTTTGACCTTGTTTTGACTGAAGGAATTGGTGTTTATAAGCAAAAATCCGAATTTCGTCTTAACTCCGCAAAATATGGCTATTCTTGTGTTTCTTTCTCATACAAGGTAATTTAAGTAGGTTTATGCATGGAACCTACATAGAATGGATATATATGAAGGACAAAGGAGTTTGAACTTGTTTTGCCTGAAGGAATTCATTTCATAGCAAAAATACCAATTTGGCCTTAACTCGCAAAAGTAAGGCTATTCCTGTTTTTCTTTCTCATACAAGGTCATTTAAAGAGCTTTATGCATGGAACCTACTTAGAATATATATATATGAAGGACAAAGGAGTTAGACCTTGTTTTGACTGAAGGAATTCGTTTTATAGCAAAAATACCAATTTGGCCTAAACTCGCAAAAATAAGGCTATTCTTGTGTTTCTTTCTCATACAAGGTCATTTAAAGAGTTTTATGCATGGAACCTACTTAGATTTGATATATATGAAGGACAAAGGAGTTTGAACTTGTTTTGCCTGAAGGAATTCATTTTATAAGCAAAAATACCAATTAGGCCTTAACTCGCAAAAGTAAGGCTATTCCTGTTTTTCTTTCTCATACAAGGTCATTTAAAGAGCTTTATGCATGGAACCTACTTAGATTTGATATATATGAAGGACAAAGGAGTTTGAACTTGTTTTGCCTGAAGGAATTCATTTTATAGCAAAAATACCAATTTGGCCTTAACTCGCAAAAGTAAGGCTATTCTTGTGTTTCTTTCTCATACAAGGTCATTTAAAGAGGTTTATGCATGGAACCTACATAGAATGGATATATATGAAGGACAAAGGAGTTTGAACTTGCTTTGCCTGAAGGAATTCATTTTATAAGCAAATACCCATTTGGCCTTAACTCGCAAAAGTAAGGCCATTCCTGTTTTTCTCTCCCACACAAGGTCATCTAAAGAGCTTTATGCATGGAACCTACTTACAATTGATATATATGAAGGACAAAGGAGTTTGACCTTGTTTTGACTGAAGGAATTGGTGTTTATAAGCAAAAATCCGAATTTCGTCTTAACTCCGCAAAATATGGCTATTCTTGTGTTTCTTTCTCATACAAGGTCATTTAAAGAGGTTTATGCATGGAACCTACATAGAATGGATATATATGAAGGACAAAGGAGTTTGAACTTGTTTTGCCTGAAGGAATTCATTTTATAGCAAAAATACCAATTTGGCCATAAATCGCAAAAGTAAGGCTATTCCTGTTTTTCTTTCTCATACAAGTTCATTTAAAGAGTTTTTTGCATGTAACCTACTTAGATTTGATATATATGAAGGACAAAGGAGTTTGAACTTGCTTTGCCTGAAGGAATTCATTTTATAAGCAAATACCCATTTGGCCTTAACTCACAAAAGTAAGGCTATTCCTGTTTTTCTCTCCCACACAAGGTCATCTAAAGAGCTTTATGCATGGAACCTACTTACAATTGATATATATGAAGGACAAAGGAGTTTGACCTTGTTTTGACTGAAGGAATTGGTGTTTATAAGCAAAAATCCGAATTTCGTCTTAACTCCGCAAAATATGGCTATTCTTGTGTTTCTTTCTCATACAAGGTAATTTAAGTAGGTTTATGCATGGAACCTACTTAGATTTGATATATATGAAGGACAAAGGAGTTTGAACTTGTTTTGCCTTAAGGAATTCATTTCATAGCAAAAATACCAATTTGGCCTTAACTCTTAAAAATAAGGCTATTCTTGTGTTTCTTTCTCATATAAGGTCATTTAAAGATGTTTATGCATGGAACCTATATAGAATGGATATATATGAAGGACAAAGGAGTTTGAACTTGTTTTGCCTGAAGGAATTCATTTTATAAGCAAAAATACCAATTAGGCCTTAACTCGCAAAAGTAAGGCTATTCCTGTTTTTCTTTCTCATACAAGTTCATTTAAAGAGTTTTTTGCATGTAACCTACTTAGATTTGATATATATGAAGGACAAAGGAGTTTGAACTTGTTTTGCCTGAAGGAATTCGTTTTATAGCAACAATACCAATTAGGCCTTAACTCGCAAAAGTAACGCTATTCCTGTTTTTCTTTCTCATACAAGGTCATTTAAAGAGCTTTATGCATGGAACCTACTTAGATTTGATATATATGAAGGACAAAGGAGTTAGACCGTGTTTTGACTGAAGGAATTGGTGTTTATAAGCAAAAATACGAATTTCGTCTTAACTCCGCAAAATAAGGCTATTCTTGTGTTTCTTTCTCATACAAGGTCATTTAAAGAGGTTTATGCATGGAACCTACATAGAATGGATATATATGAAGGACAAAGGAGTTTGAACTTGTTTTGCCTGAAGGAATTCATTTTATAAGCAAATACCCATTTGGCCTTAACTCGCAAAAGTAAGGCTATTCCTGTTTTTCTCTCCCACACAAGGTCATCTAAAGAGCTTTATGCATGGAACCTACTTACAATTGATATATATGAAGGACAAAGGAGTTTAACCTTGTTTTGACTGAAGGAATTGGTGTTTATAAGCAAAAATCCGAATTTCGTCTTAACTCCGCAAAATATGGCTATTCTTGTGTTTCTTTCTCATACAAGGTAATTTAAGTAGGTTTATGCATGGAACCTACATAGAATGGATATATATGAAGGACAAAGGAGTTTGAACTTGTTTTGCCTGAAGGAATTCATTTCATAGCAAAAATACCAATTTGGCCTTAACTCGCAAAAGTAAGGCTATTCCTGTTTTTCTTTCTCATACAAGGTCATTTAAAGAGCTTTATGCATGGAACCTACTTAGATTTGATATATATGAAGGACAAAGGAGTTTGAACTTGTTTTGCCTTAAGGAATTCATTTCATAGCAAAAATACCAATTTGGCCTTAACTCTTAAAAATAAGGCTATTCTTGTGTTTCTTTCTCATATAAGGTCATTTAAAGATGTTTATGCATGGAACCTATATAGAATGGATATATATGAAGGACAAAGGAGTTTGAACTTGTTTTGCCTGAAGGAATTCATTTTATAAGCAAAAATACCAATTAGGCCTTAACTCGCAAAAGTAAGGCTATTCCTGTTTTTCTTTCTCATACAAGGTCATTTAAAGAGCTTTATGCATGGAACCTACTTAGATTTGATATATATGAAGGACAAAGGAGTTAGACCTTGTTTTGACTGAAGGAATTGGTGTTTATAAGCAAAAATCCGAATTTCGTCTTAACTACGCAAAACATGGCTATTCTGGTGTTTCTTTCTCATACAAGGTAATTTAAGTAGGTTTATGCATGGAACCTACATAGAATGGATATATATGAAGGACAAAGGAGTTTGAACTTGTTTTGCCTGAAGGAATTCATTTTATAGCAAAAATACCAATTTGGCCTTAACTCGCAAAAGTAAGGCTATTCCTGTTTTTCTTTCTCATACAAGGTCATTTAAAGAGCTTTATGCATGGAACCTACTTAGATTTGATATATATGAAGGACAAAGGAGTTTGAACTTGTTTTGCCTTAAGGAATTCATTTCATAGCAAATATACCAATTTGGCCTTAACTCGCAAATATAAGGCTATTTTTGTGTTTCTTTCTCATACAAGGTCATTTAAAGAGGTTTATGCATGGAACCTACATAGAATGGATATATATGAAGGACAAAGGAGTTTGAACTTGCTTTGCCTGAAGGAATTCATTTTATAAGCAAAAATACCAATTAGGCCTTAAACTTGCAAAAGTAAGGCTATTCCTGTTTTTCTTTCTCATACAAGGTCATTTAAAGAGCTTTATGCATGGAACCTACTTAGATTTGATATATATGAAGGACAAAGGAGTTAGACCTTGTTTTGACTGAAGGAATTGGTGTTTATAAGCAAAAATCCGAATTTCGTCTTAACTCCGCAAAATATGACTATTCTGGTGTTTCTTTCTCATACAAGGTAATTTAAAGAGGTTTATGCATGGAACCTACATAGAATGGATATATATGAAGGACAAATGAGTTTGAACTTGTTTTGCCTTAAGGAATTCATTTCATAGCAAAAATACCAATTTGGCCTTAACTCTTAAAAATAAGGCTATTCTTGTGTTTCTTTCTCATATAAGGTCATTTAAAGAGGTTTATGCATGGAACCTATATAGAATGGATATATATGAAGGACAAAGGAGTTTGAACTTGTTTTGCCTGAAGGAATTCATTTTATAAGCAAAAATACCAATTTGGCCTTAACTCGCAAAAGTAAGGCTATTCCTGTTTTTCTTTCTCATACAAGGTCATTTAAAGAGCTTTATGCATGGAACCTACTTAGATTTGATATATATGAAGGACAAAGGAGTTAGACCTTGTTTTGACTGAAGGAATTGGTGTTTATAAGCAAAAATCCGAATTTCGTCTTAACTCCCCAAAATATGGCTATTCTTGTGTTTCTTTCTCATACAAGGTCATTTAAAGAGGTTTATGCATGGAACCTACATAGAATGGATATATATGAAGGACAAAGGAGTTTGAACTTGTTTTGCCTGAAGGAATTCATTTTATAGCAAAAATACCAATTTGGCCTTAAATCGCAAAAGTAATACTATTCCTGTTTTTCTTTCTCATACAAGGTCATTTAAAGAGCTTTATGCATGTAACCTACTTAGATTTGATATATATGAAGGACAAAGGAGTTTGAACTTGTTTTGCCTGAAGGAATTCGTTTTATAGCAACAATACCAATTAGGCCTTAACTCGCAAAAGTAACGCTATTCCTGTTTTTCTTTCTCATACAAGGTCATTTAAAGAGCTTTATGCATGGAACCTACTTAGATTTGATATATATTAAGGACAAAGGAGTTAGACCGTGTTTTGACTGAAGGAATTGGTGTTTATAAGCAAAAATCCGAATTTCGTCTTAACTCCGCAAAATAAGGCTATTCTTGTGTTTCTTTCTCATACAAGGTCATTTAAAGAGGTTTATGCATGGAACCTACATAGAATGGATATATATGAAGGACAAAGGAGTTTGAACTTGTTTTGCCTGAAGGAATTCATTTTATAGCAAAAATACCAATTTGGCCTTAAATCGCAAAAGTAAGTCTATTCCTGTTTTCCTTTCTCATACAAGGTAATTTAAAGAGCTTTATGCATGTAACCTACTTAGATTTGATATATATGAAGGACAAAGGAGTTTGAACATGTTTTGCCTGAAGGAATTCGTTTTATAGCAACAATACCAATTTGGCCTTAACTCGAAAAAATAAGGCTATTCTTGTGTTTATTTCTCATACAAGGTCATTTAAAGAGGTTTATGCATGGAACCTACATAGAATGGATATATATGAAGGACAAAGGAGTTTGAACTTGTTTTGCCTGAAAGAATTCATTTTATAGCAAAAATACCAATTTGGCCTTAACTCGCAAAAGTAAGGCTATTCCTGTTTTTCTTTCTCATACAAGGTCATTTAAAGAGCTTTATGCATGGAACCTACTTAGATTTGATATATATGACGGACAAAGGAGTTTGAACCTGTTTTGCCTGAAGGAATTCGTTTTATAGCAAAAATACCAATTTGGCCTTAACTCGCAAAAGTAAGGCTATTCCTTTTTTTCTTTCTCATACAAGGTCATTTAAAGAGCTTTATTCATGGAACCTACTTAGAATTGATATATATGAAGGACAAAGGAGTTTGACTTTGTTTTGACTGAAGGAATTGGTGTTTATAAGCAAAAATCCGAATTTCGTCTTAACTCCGCAAAACATGGCTATTCTGGTGTTTCTTTCTCATACAAGGTAATTTAAAGAGGTTTATGCATGGAACCTACATAGAATGGATATATATGAAGGACAAAGGAGTGTGAACTTGTTTTGCCTGAAGGAATTCGTTTTATAGCAAAAATACCAATTTGGCCTTAACTCGCAAAAATAAGGCTATTCTTGTGTTTCTTTCTCATACAAGGTCATTTAAAGAGCTTTATGCATGGAACCTACTTAGATTTGATATATATGACGGACAAAGGAGTTTGAACCTGTTTTGCCTGAAGGAATTCGTTTTATAGCAAAAATACCAATTTGGCCTTAACTCGCAAAAGTAAGGCTATTCCTTTTTTTCTTTCTCATACAAGGTCATTTAAAGAGCTTTATTCATGGAACCTACTTAGAATTGATATATATGAAGGACAAAGGAGTTTGACTTTGTTTTGACTGAAGGAATTGGTGTTTATAAGCAAAAATCCGAATTTCGT
>NW_027457440.1:0-5000 GCF_027942865.1 Odontesthes bonariensis
TGTCTGTGCGCAGGGCATGAGTGCCTGGATGCTGTGAGAGGGGAGCAGGGATGAATGCTGGACCGAGGAGAGGTGCTGAAACTCGGCCTGGATGTGTGTCTGTGCGCAGGGCATGAGTGCCTGGATGCTGTGAGAGGGGAGCAGGGATGAATGCTGGACCGAGGAGAGGTGCTGAAACTCGGCCTGGGTGTGTGACTGTGCGCAGGGCATGAGTGCCTGGATGCTGTGAGAGGGGAGCAGGGATGAATGCCTGACCGAGGAGAGGTGCTGAAACTCGGCCTGGATGTGTCATTGCGCAGGGCATGAGTGCCTGGATGCTATGAGAGTGGAGCAGGGATGAATGCTGGACCGAGCAGAGGTGCTGAAACTCGGCCTGGATGTGTGTCTGTGCGCAGGGCATGAGTGCCTGGATGCTATGAGAGTGGAGCAGGGATGAATGCTGGACCGAGGAGAGGTGCTGAAACTCGGCCAGGATGTGTGTCTGTGCGCAGGGCATGAGTGCCTGGATGCTATGAGAGTGGAGCAGGGATGAATGCTGGACCGAGCAGAGGTGCTGAAACTCGGCCTGGATGTGTGTCTGTGCGCAGGGCATGAGTGCCTGGATGCTATGAGAGTGGAGCAGGGATGAATGCTGGACCGAGGAGAGGTGCTGAAACTCGGCCAGGATGTGTGTCTGTGCGCAGGGCATGAGTGCCTGGATGCTATGAGAGTGGAGCAGGGATGAATGCTGGACCGAGGAGAGGTGCTGAAACTCGGCCTGGATCTGTGTCTGTGACTGGACGTTATGAGAGGGGAGCAGGGATGAATTCCTGACCGAGGAGAGGTGCTGAAACTCGGCCTGGATGTGTCATTGCACAGGGCATGAGTGCCTGGATGTTCTGAGAGGGGAGCAGGGATGAATGCTGGACCGAGGAGAGGTGCTGAAACTCGGCCTGGATCTGTGTCTGTGACTGGACGTTATGAGAGGGGAGCAGGGATGAATTCCTGACCGAGGAGAGGTGCTGAAACTCGGCCTGGATGTGTCATTGCACAGGGCATGAGTGCCTGGATGTTCTGAGAGGGGAGCAGGGATGAATTCCTGACCGAGGAGAGGTGCTGAAACTAGGCCTGGATGTGTGTCATTGCGCAGGGCATGAGAGACTGGATGCTGTGAGAGGACAAAAGCCGTGAATGCTGTCCGAGCAGAGGTGCTGAAACTCGGCCTGGGTTCTGTTTGTCTGTGCGCAGGGCATGAGTGCCTGGACGTTATGAGAGGGGAGCAGGGATGATTGCCTGACCGAAGAGAGGTGCTGAAACTCGGCCTGGATGTGTGTCTCTGGGCCGGGCATGAGAGACTGGCTGTTGGGAGAGGACGGCAGCCATGAATACTGGACCGAGGAGAGGTGCTGAAACTCGGCCTGGATGTGTGTCTGTGGGCAGGGCATGAGAGACTGGCTGTTGGGAGAGGAAAGCAGCCATGAATGCTGTCCATGCAGAGGTGCTGAAACTCGGCCTGGATTTGTGTCTGTGGGCAGGGCACGAGAGCCTGGATGTTGGGCATGAATCCCAGTTCAGAAAAAGGACCTTTTCTGAAAGAAACACAGGAATCGCCTTCTTTTCCCGAGTTAAGACGAAATACGGATTTTTGTTAAAAAGTGATTTCCTTGGGCCAGAACAAGTTCAGACTCCTTAGTCCTTCATATATACATACATATATATCCATTCTAAGTAAGTTGCTTGCATAAACCTGCACAAACCCGGATAAATGGCCTCTTTTGGGATCAAAACACAGGAATCGCCTTCTTTTCCCGAGTTAAGACGAAATACGGATTTTTGTTAAAAAATGATTTCCTTGGGCCAGAACAAGTTCAGACTCCTTAGTCCTTCATATATACATAGAGATATATCCATTCTAAGTAAGTTCCATGCATAAACCTGCACAAACCCGGATAAATGGCCTCTTTTGGGATCAAAACACAGGAATCGCCTTCTTTTCCCGAGTTAAGACGAAATACGGATTTTTGTTAAAAAGTGATTTCCTTGGGCCAGAACAAGTTCAGACTCCTTAGTCCTTCATATATACATAGAGATATATCCATTCTAAGTAAGTTCCATGCATAAACCTGCACAAACCCGGATAAATGGCCTCTTTTGGGATCAAAACACAGGAATCGCCTTCTTTTCCCGAGTTAAGACGAAATACGGATTTTTGTTAAAAAGTGATTTCCTTGGGCCAGAACAAGTTCAGACTCCTTAGTCCTTCATATATACATAGAGATATATCCATTCTAAGTAAGTTCCATGCATAAACCTGCACAAACCCGGATAAATGGCCTCTTTTGGGATCAAAACACAGGAATCGCCTTCTTTTCCCGAGTTAAGACGAAATACGGATTTTTGTTAAAAAGTGATTTCCTTGGGCCAGAACAAGTTCAGACTCCTTAGTCCTTCATATATACATAGAGATATATCCATTCTAAGTAAGTTCCATGCATAAACCTGCACAAACCCGGATAAATGGCCTCTTTTGGGATCAAAACACAGGAATCGCCTTCTTTTCCCGAGTTAAGACGAAATACGGATTTTTGTTAAAAAATGATTTCCTTGGGCCAGAACAAGTTCAGACTCCTTAGTCCTTCATATATACATACATATATATCCATTCTAAGTAAGTTCCATGCATAAACCTGCACAAACCCGGATAAATGGCCTCTTTTGAGATCAAAACACAGGAATCGCCTTCTTTTCCCGAGTTAAGACCAAATACGGATTTTTGTTAAAAAGTGATTTCCTTGGGCCAGAACAAGTTCAGACTCCTTAGTCCTTCATATATCCATTATAAGTAGGAACCATGCACACACCTCTTTAAATGACCTTTATCCCGGTTCAGAAAAACGCCAAAGTGTCAAAAAGTACCAGGGGCATGAAGCCCGGTTCAGAAAAACGTCAAAGTGTCAAAAAGTACCAGGGGCATGAAGCCCGGTTCAGAAAAACGTCAAAGTGTCAAAAAGTACCAGGGGCATGAAGCCCGGTTCAGAAAAACGTCAAAGTGTCAAAAAGTACCAGGGGCATGAAGCCCGGTTCAGAAAAACGTCAAAGTGTCAAAAAGTACCAGGGGCATGAAGCCCGGTTCAGAAAAACGTCAAAGTGTCAAAAAGTACCAGGGGCATGAAGCCCGGTTCAGAAAAACGTCAAAGTGTCAAAAAGTACCAGGGGCATGAAGCCCGGTTCAGAAAAACGTCAAAGTGTCAAAAAGTACCAGGGGCATGAAGCCCGGTTGAGAAATATTTTCTAAGTGCCAAAAAGTACCAGGGGTGAGAATCCCGGTTCAGAAAATTTTCTAAGTGCCACATAGTACCAGAGGTGAAAAAGTTTATAGTACCAGGGGTGATAAAGTTTGAAAAAATTTCTGTCAGAGAACGGGAAAAGGGGACGATGGGCCGAGTCAGCCCAAGGCCCGCCCCTATTCTCCCACACGACGAGGTTATTAGCAGACGACGAAAACACCATCTGCACGATTTCAGAAACCCAGTTTTCGGAAAAATATCTGAGTACCAGACTGGGACGGTGAATTGATAATCCGAAAGATGACACTTTCCACGGCCTGAAATGATGGAGGAAGGGGGCAAAAGCTCCAGCCTGGCTCCTGGAGGAGGGGTCCAAAGGCAAGAACGTGTGTCCGAGGATGGGTGCAGGAGAGCGGATTCAAGGCGCGGCTGACCGCTGGAAGCTCCAGGCCGGTTCCTGGAAGATGGGAGGCCGACTTTGGCAGAGCATGAGTCCGAGGAAGGTGCTTGAGAGCGGATTCAAGGCGCGGCTGACCGCTAAAGGCTCCAGGCTGGTTCCTGGAAGATGGGAGGCCGGCCTGGAGGAGAATGTGTCCGAGGAAGGTGCTGGAGAGCGGATTCAAGGTGCGGCTGACCGCTGGAAGCTCCAGGCTGGTTCCTGGAAGATGTGAGGCCGACTTTGGCAGAGCATGAGTCCGAGGAAGGTGCTGGAGAGCGGATTCAAGGTGCGGCTGACCGCTGGAAGCTCCAGGCTGGTTCTTTGAAGATGTGAGGCCGGCCTGGAGGAGAATGAGTCCGAGATAGGTGCTGGAGAGCGGATTCAAGGTGCGGCTGACAACTGGAAGCTCCAGGCTGGTTCCTGGAAGATGTGAGGCCGACTTTGGCAGAGCATGAGTCCGAGGAAGGTGCTTGAGAGCGGATTCAAGGTGCGGCTGACCGCTAGAAGCTCCAGGCTGGTTCCTGGAAGATGGGAGGCCGACTTTGGCAGAGCTTGAGTCCGAGGAAGGTGCTGGAGAGCGGATTCAAGGTGCGGCTGACCGCTGGAAGCTCCAGGCTGGTTCTTTGAAGATGTGAGGCCGGCCTGGAGGAGAATGAGTCCGAGATAGGTGCTGGAGAGCGGATTCAAGGTGCGGCTGACCGCTGGAAGCTCCAGGCTGGTTCCTGGAAGATGTGAGGCCGACTTTGGCAGAGCATGAGTCCGAGGAAGGTGCTTGAGAGCGGATTCAAGGTGCGGCTGACCGCTAGAAGCTCCAGGCTGGTTCCTGGAAGATGGGAGGCCGACTTTGGCAGAGCATGAGTCCGAGGAAGGTGCTGGAGAGCGGATTCAAGGTGCGGCTGACCGCTAGAAGCTCCAGGCTGGTTCCTGGAAGATGGGAGGCCGACTTTGGCAGAGCTTGAGTCCGAGGAAGGTGCTGGAGAGCGGATTCAAGGTGCGGCTGACCGCTGGAAGCTCCAGGCTGGTTCTTTGAAGATGTGAGGCCGGCCTGGAGGAGAATGAGTCCGAGATAGGTGCTGGAGAGCGGATTCAAGGTGCGGCTGACCGCTGGAAGCTCCAGGCTGGTTCCTGGAAGATGTGAGGCCGACTTTGGCAGAGCATGAGTCCGAGGAAGGTGCTTGAGAGCGGATTCAAGGTGCGGCTGACCGCTAGAAGCTCCAGGCTGGTTCCTGGAAGATGGGAGGCCGACTTTGGCAGAGCATGAGTCCGAGGAAGGTGCTGGAGAGCGGATTCAAGGT
>NW_027457440.1:17500-25000 GCF_027942865.1 Odontesthes bonariensis
TTAACCCTAACCCCAGCCCCAACCCTAACCCTAACCCCAGCCCCAACCCTAACCCTAACCCCAGCTCCAGCCCTAACCCCAGCCCCAGCCCCAAACCGGCCCTAGGGCCTGGAGCCCGGTTCTCCTCAACCCTAACCCCAGCTCTAACCCTAACCCGGCTGGAGGGCATGGAGCCCGGTTCTCCTTAACCCTAACCCCAGCCCCAACCCTAACCCTAACCCCAGCTCTAGCCCTAACCCCAGCCCCAGCCCCAAACCGGCCCTAGGGCCTGGAGCCCGGTTCTCCTTAACCCTAACCCCAGCTCTAACCCTAACCCGGCTGGAGGGCATGGAGCCCGGTTCTCCTTAACCCTAACCCCAGCCCCAGCCCCAAACCTAACCCTAACCCGGCCGGAGGGGCTGGAGCCCGGTTCTCCTTAACCCTAACCCGGGGTCGGCTTGTTTGAGAAAGAAACCCAGGAATCGCCTTCTTTTCCCGAGTTAAGACGAAATACGGATTTTTGTAAAAAAAAGATTTCCTTGGGCCAAACCAAGTTCAGACTCTTTAGTCCTTCATATATAGCCATTCCGAGTAGGTTCCATGCACAAAACCTCTTTAAATGGCCTTTTTTTGACAAAGAAACCCAGGAATCGCCTTCTTTTCCCGAGTTAAGACCAAATACGGATTTTTGTTAAAAAATGATTTCCTTGGGCCAAACCAAGTTCAGACTCCTTAGTCCGTTATGTCTATGTTCATTCTGAGTAGGTTCCATGCACAAACCTCTTTAAATGGCCTTTTTTGAGAGAGAAACCCAGGAATCGCCTTCTTTTCCCGAGTTAAGACGAAATACGGATTTTTGTTAAAAAATGATTTCCTTGGGCCAAACCAAGTTCAGACTCCTTAGTCCGTTATGTCTATGTTCATTCTGAGTAGGTTCCATGCTTAAACCTCTTTAAATTGCCTTTTTTGAGAAAGAAACACCGCAAAAGCTTTCCTTTGCGGAGTGATGTCGTTGCGCAGGGCATGAGTGCCTGGATGTTCTGAGAGGGGAGCAGGGATGAATGCCTGACCGAGGAGAGGTGCTGAAACTCGGCCTGGATGTGTGTCTGTGCGCAGGGCATGAGTGCCTGGATGCTGTGAGAGGGGAGCAGGGATGAATGCTGGACCGAGGAGAGGTGCTGAAACTCGGCCTGGATGTGTGTCTGTGCGCAGGGCATGAGTGCCTGGATGCTGTGAGAGGGGAGCAGGGATGAATGCTGGACCGAGGAGAGGTGCTGAAACTCGGCCTGGGTGTGTGACTGTGCGCAGGGCATGAGTGCCTGGATGCTGTGAGAGGGGAGCAGGGATGAATGCCTGACCGAGGAGAGGTGCTGAAACTCGGCCTGGATGTGTCATTGCGCAGGGCATGAGTGCCTGGATGCTATGAGAGTGGAGCAGGGATGAATGCTGGACCGAGCAGAGGTGCTGAAACTCGGCCTGGATGTGTGTCTGTGCGCAGGGCATGAGTGCCTGGATGCTATGAGAGTGGAGCAGGGATGAATGCTGGACCGAGGAGAGGTGCTGAAACTCGGCCAGGATGTGTGTCTGTGCGCAGGGCATGAGTGCCTGGATGCTATGAGAGTGGAGCAGGGATGAATGCTGGACCGAGCAGAGGTGCTGAAACTCGGCCTGGATGTGTGTCTGTGCGCAGGGCATGAGTGCCTGGATGCTATGAGAGTGGAGCAGGGATGAATGCTGGACCGAGGAGAGGTGCTGAAACTCGGCCAGGATGTGTGTCTGTGCGCAGGGCATGAGTGCCTGGATGCTATGAGAGTGGAGCAGGGATGAATGCTGGACCGAGGAGAGGTGCTGAAACTCGGCCTGGATCTGTGTCTGTGACTGGACGTTATGAGAGGGGAGCAGGGATGAATTCCTGACCGAGGAGAGGTGCTGAAACTCGGCCTGGATGTGTCATTGCACAGGGCATGAGTGCCTGGATGTTCTGAGAGGGGAGCAGGGATGAATGCTGGACCGAGGAGAGGTGCTGAAACTCGGCCTGGATCTGTGTCTGTGACTGGACGTTATGAGAGGGGAGCAGGGATGAATTCCTGACCGAGGAGAGGTGCTGAAACTCGGCCTGGATGTGTCATTGCACAGGGCATGAGTGCCTGGATGTTCTGAGAGGGGAGCAGGGATGAATTCCTGACCGAGGAGAGGTGCTGAAACTAGGCCTGGATGTGTGTCATTGCGCAGGGCATGAGAGACTGGATGCTGTGAGAGGACAAAAGCCGTGAATGCTGTCCGAGCAGAGGTGCTGAAACTCGGCCTGGGTTCTGTTTGTCTGTGCGCAGGGCATGAGTGCCTGGACGTTATGAGAGGGGAGCAGGGATGATTGCCTGACCGAAGAGAGGTGCTGAAACTCGGCCTGGATGTGTGTCTCTGGGCCGGGCATGAGAGACTGGCTGTTGGGAGAGGACGGCAGCCATGAATACTGGACCGAGGAGAGGTGCTGAAACTCGGCCTGGATGTGTGTCTGTGGGCAGGGCATGAGAGACTGGCTGTTGGGAGAGGAAAGCAGCCATGAATGCTGTCCATGCAGAGGTGCTGAAACTCGGCCTGGATTTGTGTCTGTGGGCAGGGCACGAGAGCCTGGATGTTGGGCATGAATCCCAGTTCAGAAAAAGGACCTTTTCTGAAAGAAACACAGGAATCGCCTTCTTTTCCCGAGTTAAGACGAAATACGGATTTTTGTTAAAAAGTGATTTCCTTGGGCCAGAACAAGTTCAGACTCCTTAGTCCTTCATATATACATACATATATATCCATTCTAAGTAAGTTGCTTGCATAAACCTGCACAAACCCGGATAAATGGCCTCTTTTGGGATCAAAACACAGGAATCGCCTTCTTTTCCCGAGTTAAGACGAAATACGGATTTTTGTTAAAAAATGATTTCCTTGGGCCAGAACAAGTTCAGACTCCTTAGTCCTTCATATATACATAGAGATATATCCATTCTAAGTAAGTTCCATGCATAAACCTGCACAAACCCGGATAAATGGCCTCTTTTGGGATCAAAACACAGGAATCGCCTTCTTTTCCCGAGTTAAGACGAAATACGGATTTTTGTTAAAAAGTGATTTCCTTGGGCCAGAACAAGTTCAGACTCCTTAGTCCTTCATATATACATAGAGATATATCCATTCTAAGTAAGTTCCATGCATAAACCTGCACAAACCCGGATAAATGGCCTCTTTTGGGATCAAAACACAGGAATCGCCTTCTTTTCCCGAGTTAAGACGAAATACGGATTTTTGTTAAAAAGTGATTTCCTTGGGCCAGAACAAGTTCAGACTCCTTAGTCCTTCATATATACATAGAGATATATCCATTCTAAGTAAGTTCCATGCATAAACCTGCACAAACCCGGATAAATGGCCTCTTTTGGGATCAAAACACAGGAATCGCCTTCTTTTCCCGAGTTAAGACGAAATACGGATTTTTGTTAAAAAGTGATTTCCTTGGGCCAGAACAAGTTCAGACTCCTTAGTCCTTCATATATACATAGAGATATATCCATTCTAAGTAAGTTCCATGCATAAACCTGCACAAACCCGGATAAATGGCCTCTTTTGGGATCAAAACACAGGAATCGCCTTCTTTTCCCGAGTTAAGACGAAATACGGATTTTTGTTAAAAAATGATTTCCTTGGGCCAGAACAAGTTCAGACTCCTTAGTCCTTCATATATACATACATATATATCCATTCTAAGTAAGTTCCATGCATAAACCTGCACAAACCCGGATAAATGGCCTCTTTTGAGATCAAAACACAGGAATCGCCTTCTTTTCCCGAGTTAAGACCAAATACGGATTTTTGTTAAAAAGTGATTTCCTTGGGCCAGAACAAGTTCAGACTCCTTAGTCCTTCATATATCCATTATAAGTAGGAACCATGCACACACCTCTTTAAATGACCTTTATCCCGGTTCAGAAAAACGCCAAAGTGTCAAAAAGTACCAGGGGCATGAAGCCCGGTTCAGAAAAACGTCAAAGTGTCAAAAAGTACCAGGGGCATGAAGCCCGGTTCAGAAAAACGTCAAAGTGTCAAAAAGTACCAGGGGCATGAAGCCCGGTTCAGAAAAACGTCAAAGTGTCAAAAAGTACCAGGGGCATGAAGCCCGGTTCAGAAAAACGTCAAAGTGTCAAAAAGTACCAGGGGCATGAAGCCCGGTTCAGAAAAACGTCAAAGTGTCAAAAAGTACCAGGGGCATGAAGCCCGGTTCAGAAAAACGTCAAAGTGTCAAAAAGTACCAGGGGCATGAAGCCCGGTTCAGAAAAACGTCAAAGTGTCAAAAAGTACCAGGGGCATGAAGCCCGGTTGAGAAATATTTTCTAAGTGCCAAAAAGTACCAGGGGTGAGAATCCCGGTTCAGAAAATTTTCTAAGTGCCACATAGTACCAGAGGTGAAAAAGTTTATAGTACCAGGGGTGATAAAGTTTGAAAAAATTTCTGTCAGAGAACGGGAAAAGGGGACGATGGGCCGAGTCAGCCCAAGGCCCGCCCCTATTCTCCCACACGACGAGGTTATTAGCAGACGACGAAAACACCATCTGCACGATTTCAGAAACCCAGTTTTCGGAAAAATATCTGAGTACCAGACTGGGACGGTGAATTGATAATCCGAAAGATGACACTTTCCACGGCCTGAAATGATGGAGGAAGGGGGCAAAAGCTCCAGCCTGGCTCCTGGAGGAGGGGTCCAAAGGCAAGAACGTGTGTCCGAGGATGGGTGCAGGAGAGCGGATTCAAGGCGCGGCTGACCGCTGGAAGCTCCAGGCCGGTTCCTGGAAGATGGGAGGCCGACTTTGGCAGAGCATGAGTCCGAGGAAGGTGCTTGAGAGCGGATTCAAGGCGCGGCTGACCGCTAAAGGCTCCAGGCTGGTTCCTGGAAGATGGGAGGCCGGCCTGGAGGAGAATGTGTCCGAGGAAGGTGCTGGAGAGCGGATTCAAGGTGCGGCTGACCGCTGGAAGCTCCAGGCTGGTTCCTGGAAGATGTGAGGCCGACTTTGGCAGAGCATGAGTCCGAGGAAGGTGCTGGAGAGCGGATTCAAGGTGCGGCTGACCGCTGGAAGCTCCAGGCTGGTTCTTTGAAGATGTGAGGCCGGCCTGGAGGAGAATGAGTCCGAGATAGGTGCTGGAGAGCGGATTCAAGGTGCGGCTGACAACTGGAAGCTCCAGGCTGGTTCCTGGAAGATGTGAGGCCGACTTTGGC
Source organism: Odontesthes bonariensis (assembly GCF_027942865.1). Classification (NCBI taxonomy): domain Eukaryota; kingdom Metazoa; phylum Chordata; class Actinopteri; order Atheriniformes; family Atherinopsidae; genus Odontesthes; species Odontesthes bonariensis. The sequence goes on from NW_027457440.1 coordinate 22,734, forward strand.
AGAGCATGAGTCCGAGGAAGGTGCTTGAGAGCGGATTCAAGGTGCGGCTGACCGCTAGAAGCTCCAGGCTGGTTCCTGGAAGATGGGAGGCCGACTTTGGCAGAGCTTGAGTCCGAGGAAGGTGCTGGAGAGCGGATTCAAGGTGCGGCTGACCGCTGGAAGCTCCAGGCTGGTTCTTTGAAGATGTGAGGCCGGCCTGGAGGAGAATGAGTCCGAGATAGGTGCTGGAGAGCGGATTCAAGGTGCGGCTGACCGCTGGAAGCTCCAGGCTGGTTCCTGGAAGATGTGAGGCCGACTTTGGCAGAGCATGAGTCCGAGGAAGGTGCTTGAGAGCGGATTCAAGGTGCGGCTGACCGCTAGAAGCTCCAGGCTGGTTCCTGGAAGATGGGAGGCCGACTTTGGCAGAGCATGAGTCCGAGGAAGGTGCTGGAGAGCGGATTCAAGGTGCGGCTGACCGCTAGAAGCTCCAGGCTGGTTCCTGGAAGATGGGAGGCCGACTTTGGCAGAGCTTGAGTCCGAGGAAGGTGCTGGAGAGCGGATTCAAGGTGCGGCTGACCGCTGGAAGCTCCAGGCTGGTTCTTTGAAGATGTGAGGCCGGCCTGGAGGAGAATGAGTCCGAGATAGGTGCTGGAGAGCGGATTCAAGGTGCGGCTGACCGCTGGAAGCTCCAGGCTGGTTCCTGGAAGATGTGAGGCCGACTTTGGCAGAGCATGAGTCCGAGGAAGGTGCTTGAGAGCGGATTCAAGGTGCGGCTGACCGCTAGAAGCTCCAGGCTGGTTCCTGGAAGATGGGAGGCCGACTTTGGCAGAGCATGAGTCCGAGGAAGGTGCTGGAGAGCGGATTCAAGGTGCGGCTGACCGCTAGAAGCTCCAGGCTGGTTCCTGGAAGATGGGAGGCCGACTTTGGCAGAGCTTGAGTCCGAGGAAGGTGCTGGAGAGCGGATTCAAGGTGCGGCTGACCGCTGGAAGCTCCAGGCTGGTTCTTTGAAGATGTGAGGCCGGCCTGGAGGAGAATGAGTCCGAGATAGGTGCTGGAGAGCGGATTCAAGGTGCGGCTGACCGCTGGAAGCTCCAGGCTGGTTCCTGGAAGATGTGAGGCCGACTTTGGCAGAGCATGAGTCCGAGGAAGGCGCTGGAGAGCGGATTCAAGGTGCGGCTGACCGCTAGAAGCTCCAGGCTGGTTCCTGGAAGATGGGAGGCCGACTTTGGCAGAGCTTGAGTCCGAGGAAGGTGCTGGAGAGCGGATTCAAGGTGCGGCTGACCGCTGGAAGCTCCAGGCTGGTTCTTTGAAGATGTGAGGCCGGCCTGGAGGAGAATGAGTCCGAGATAGGTGCTGGAGAGCGGATTCAAGGTGCGGCTGACCGCTGGAAGCTCCAGGCTGGTTCCTGGAAGATGTGAGGCCGACTTTGGCAGAGCATGAGTCCGAGGAAGGTGCTTGAGAGCGGATTCAAGGTGCGGCTGACCGCTAGAAGCTCCAGGCTGGTTCCTGGAAGATGTGAGGCCGACTTTGGCAGAGCATGAGTCCGAGGAAGGTGCTGGAGAGCGGATTCAAGGCTCGGCTGTCCGCTAGGAGCTCCAGGCTGGTTCTTTGAAGATGTGAGGCCGGCCTGGAGGAGAGTGTGTCCGAGATAGGTGCTGGAGAGCGGATTCAAGGCGCGGCTGACCGCTGGAAGCTCCAGGCTGGTTCCTGGAAGATGGGAGGCCGACTTTGGCAGAGCATGAGTCCGAGGAAGGTGCTGGAGAGCGGATTCAAGGCGCGGATGACCGCTGGAAGCTCCAGGCTGGTTCCTGGAAGATGGGAGGCCGACTTTGGCAGAGCATGAGTCCGAGAAAGGTGCTTGAGAGCGGATTCAAGGTGCGGCTGACCGCTAGAAGCTCCAGGCTGGTTCCTGGAAGATGGGAGGCCGACTTTGGCAGAGCATGAGTCCGAGGAAGGTGCTGGAGAGCGGATTGGATGCTCGAGTGACCGCTGGAAGCTCCAGAACGTACATTTAAAAAAACTAAATTTTCATAGTACCAGGGGAGTAAAAAAAAAATTTTCTGTAGTACCAGGGGCACGAATGAGCAAAAAACGACAGTCACTAAGACAGGAGAAGGGGACGAAGGGCAGAGTCAGCCCAAGTCCCCTTCTCCCGTACGACAAGGTTATTAGCAGACGACGAAAACACCATCTGCCCGATTTCAGAAACCCAGTTTTCGGAAACTAGAACCAGGTGCCACACGGACACCAAACTCCCCGAATGAGATGAGGGAGTGGTGGGCATCATT
>NW_027457441.1:7500-15000 GCF_027942865.1 Odontesthes bonariensis
TTCTCCTTAACCCTAACCCCAGCCCCAGCCCCAAACCTAACCCTAACCCGGCCGGAGGGGCTGGAGCCCGGTTCTCCTTAACCCTAACCCGGGGTCGGCTTGTTTGAGAAAGAAACCCAGGAATCGCCTTCTTTTCCCGAGTTAAGACGAAATACGGATTTTTGTAAAAAAAAGATTTCCTTGGGCCAAACCAAGTTCAGACTCTTTAGTCCTTCATATATAGCCATTCCGAGTAGGTTCCATGCACAAAACCTCTTTAAATGGCCTTTTTTTGACAAAGAAACCCAGGAATCGCCTTCTTTTCCCGAGTTAAGACCAAATACGGATTTTTGTTAAAAAATGATTTCCTTGGGCCAAACCAAGTTCAGACTCCTTAGTCCGTTATGTGTATGTTCATTCTGAGTAGGTTCCATGCACAAACCTCTTTAAATGGCCTTTTTTGAGAGAGAAACCCAGGAATCGCCTTCTTTTCCCGAGTTAAGACGAAATACGGATTTTTGTTAAAAAATGATTTCCTTGGGCCAAACCAAGTTCAGACTCCTTAGTCCGTTATGTATATGTTCATTCTGAGTAGGTTCCATGCTTAAACCTCTTTAAATTGCCTTTTTTGAGAAAGAAACACCGCAAAAGCTTTCCTTTGCGGAGTGATGTCGTTGCGCAGGGCATGAGTGCCTGGATGTTCTGAGAGGGGAGCAGGGATGAATGCCTGACCGAGGAGAGGTGCTGAAACTCGGCCTGGATGTGTGTCTGTGCGCAGGGCATGAGTGCCTGGATGCTGTGAGAGGGGAGCAGGGATGAATGCTGGACCGAGGAGAGGTGCTGAAACTCGGCCTGGATGTGTGTCTGTGCGCAGGGCATGAGTGCCTGGATGCTGTGAGAGGGGAGCAGGGATGAATGCTGGACCGAGGAGAGGTGCTGAAACTCGGCCTGGGTGTGTGACTGTGCGCAGGGCATGAGTGCCTGGATGCTGTGAGAGGGGAGCAGGGATGAATGCCTGACCGAGGAGAGGTGCTGAAACTCGGCCTGGATGTGTCATTGCGCAGGGCATGAGTGCCTGGATGCTATGAGAGTGGAGCAGGGATGAATGCTGGACCGAGCAGAGGTGCTGAAACTCGGCCTGGATGTGTGTCTGTGCGCAGGGCATGAGTGCCTGGATGCTATGAGAGTGGAGCAGGGATGAATGCTGGACCGAGGAGAGGTGCTGAAACTCGGCCAGGATGTGTGTCTGTGCGCAGGGCATGAGTGCCTGGATGCTGTGAGAGGGGAGCAGGGATGAATGCTGGACCGAGGAGAGGTGCTGAAACTCGGCCTGGGTGTGTGACTGTGCGCAGGGCATGAGTGCCTGGATGCTGTGAGAGGGGAGCAGGGATGAATGCCTGACCGAGGAGAGGTGCTGAAACTCGGCCTGGATGTGTCATTGCGCAGGGCATGAGTGCCTGGATGCTATGAGAGTGGAGCAGGGATGAATGCTGGACCGAGCAGAGGTGCTGAAACTCGGCCTGGATGTGTGTCTGTGCGCAGGGCATGAGTGCCTGGATGCTATGAGAGTGGAGCAGGGATGAATGCTGGACCGAGGAGAGGTGCTGAAACTCGGCCAGGATGTGTGTCTGTGCGCAGGGCATGAGTGCCTGGATGCTATGAGAGTGGAGCAGGGATGAATGCTGGACCGAGCAGAGGTGCTGAAACTCGGCCTGGATGTGTGTCTGTGCGCAGGGCATGAGTGCCTGGATGCTATGAGAGTGGAGCAGGGATGAATGCTGGACCGAGGAGAGGTGCTGAAACTCGGCCAGGATGTGTGTCTGTGCGCAGGGCATGAGTGCCTGGATGCTATGAGAGTGGAGCAGGGATGAATGCTGGACCGAGGAGAGGTGCTGAAACTCGGCCTGGATCTGTGTCTGTGACTGGACGTTATGAGAGGGGAGCAGGGATGAATTCCTGACCGAGGAGAGGTGCTGAAACTCGGCCTGGATGTGTCATTGCACAGGGCATGAGTGCCTGGATGTTCTGAGAGGGGAGCAGGGATGAATGCTGGACCGAGGAGAGGTGCTGAAACTCGGCCTGGATCTGTGTCTGTGACTGGACGTTATGAGAGGGGAGCAGGGATGAATTCCTGACCGAGGAGAGGTGCTGAAACTCGGCCTGGATGTGTCATTGCACAGGGCATGAGTGCCTGGACGTTATGAGAGGGGAGCAGGGATGATTGCCTGACCGAAGAGAGGTGCTGAAACTCGGCCTGGATGTGTGTCTCTGGGCCGGGCATGAGAGACTGGCTGTTGGGAGAGGACGGCAGCCATGAATACTGGACCGAGGAGAGGTGCTGAAACTCGGCCTGGATGTGTGTCTGTGGGCAGGGCACGAGAGCCTGGATGTTGGGCATGAATCCCAGTTCAAAAAAAGGACCTTTTCTGAAAGAAACACAGGAATCGCCTTCTTTTCCCGAGTTAAGACGAAATACGGATTTTTGTTAAAAAGTGATTTCCTTGGGCCAGAACAAGTTCAGACTCCTTGGTCCTTCATATATACATACATATATATCCATTCTAAGTAAGTTCCATGCATAAACCTGCACAAACCCGGATAAATGGCCTCTTTTGGGATCAAAACACAGGAATCGCCTTCTTTTCCCGAGTTAAGACGAAATACGGATTTTTGTTAAAAAGTGATTTCCTTGGGCCAGAACAAGTTCAGACTCCTTAGTCCTTCATATATACATACATATATATCCATTCTAAGGAAGTTCCATGCATAAACCTGCACAAACCCGGATAAATGGCCTCTTTTGGGATCAAAACACAGGAATCGCCTTCTTTTCCCGAGTTAAGACGAAATACGGATTTTTGTTAAAAAGTGATTTCCTTGGGCCAGAACAAGTTCAGACTCCTTAGTCCTTCATATATACATAGAGATATATCCATTCTAAGTAAGTTCCATGCATAAACCTGCACAAACCCGGATAAATGGCCTCTTTTGAGATCAAAACACAGGAATCGCCTTCTTTTCCCGAGTTAAGACGAAATACGGATTTTTGTTAAAAAGTGATTTCCTTGGGCCAGAACAAGTTCAGACTCCTTAGTCCTTCATATATACATAGAGATATATCCATTCTAAGTAAGTTCCATGCATAAACCTGCACAAACCCGGATAAATGGCCTCTTTTGAGATCAAAACACAGGAATCGCCTTCTTTTCCCGAGTTAAGACCAAATACGGATTTTTGTTAAAAAGTGATTTCCTTGGGCCAGAACAAGTTCAGACTCCTTAGTAGGAACCATGCACACACCTCTTTAAATGACCTTTATCCCGGTTCAGAAAAACGCCAAAGTGTCAAAAAGTACCAGGGGCATGAAGCCCGGTTCAGAAAAACGTCAAAGTGTCAAAAAGTACCAGGGGCATGAAGCCCGGTTCAGAAAAACGTCAAAGTGTCAAAAAGTACCAGGGGCATGAAGCCCGGTTCAGAAAAACGTCAAAGTGTCAAAAAGTACCAGGGGCATGAAGCCCGGTTCAGAAAAACGTCAAAGTGTCAAAAAGTACCAGGGGCATGAAGCCCGGTTCAGAAAAACGTCAAAGTGTCAAAAAGTACCAGGGGCATGAAGCCCGGTTGAGAAATATTTTCTGAGTGCCAAAAAGTACCAGGGGTGAGAATCCCGGTTCAGAAAATTTTCTAAGTGCCACATAGTACCAGAGGTGAAAAAGTTTATAGTACCAGGGGTGATAAAGTTGGAAAAAATTTCTGTCAGAGAACGGGAAAAGGGGACGATGGGCCGAGTCAGCCCAAGGCCCGCCCCTATTCTCCCACACGACGAGGTTATTAGCAGACGACGAAAACACCATCTGCACGATTTCAGAAACCCAGTTTTCGGAAAAATATCTGAGTACCAGACTGGGACGGTGAATTGATAATCCGAAAGATGACACTTTCCACGGCCTGAAATGATGGAGGAAGGGGGCAAAAGCTCCAGCCTGGCTCCTGGAGGAGGGGTCCAAAGGCAAGAACGTGTGTCCGAGGATGGGTGCAGGAGAGCGGATTCAAGGCGCGGCTGACCGCTGGAAGCTCCAGGCCGGTTCCTGGAAGATGGGAGGCCGACTTTGGCAGAGCATGAGTCCGAGGAAGGTGCTGGAGAGCGGATTCAAGGCGCGGCTGACCGCTGGAAGCTCCAGGCTGGTTCTTTGAAGATGTGAGGCCGGCCTGGAGGAGAATGAGTCCGAGGAAGGTGCTGGAGAGCGGATTCAAGGTGCGGCTGACCGCTGGAAGCTCCAGGCTGGTTCTTTGAAGATGTGAGGCCGGCCTGGAGGAGCATGAGTCCGAGGAAGGTGCTTGAGAGCGGATTCAAGGTGCGGCTGACCGCTGGAAGCTCCAGGCTGGTTCTTTGAAGATGTGAGGCCGGCCTGGAGGAGAATGAGTCCGAGATAGGTGCTGGAGAGCGGATTCAAGGTGCGGCTGACCGCTGGAAGCTCCAGGCTGGTTCCTGGAAGATGTGAGGCCGACTTTGGCAGAGCATGAGTCCGAGGAAGGTGCTTGAGAGCGGATTCAAGGTGCGGCTGACCGCTAGAAGCTCCAGGCTGGTTCCTGGAAGATGTGAGGCCGACTTTGGCAGAGCATGAGTCCGAGGAAGGTGCTGGAGAGCGGATTCAAGGTGCGGCTGACCGCTGGAAGCTCCAGGCTGGTTCTTTGAAGATGTGAGGCCGGCCTGGAGGAGAATGAGTCCGAGATAGGTGCTGGAGAGCGGATTCAAGGTGCGGCTGACCGCTGGAAGCTCCAGGCTGGTTCCTGGAAGATGGGAGGCCGACTTTGGCAGAGCATGAGTCCGAGGAAGGTGCTTGAGAGCGGATTCAAGGCGCGGCTGACCGCTAAAGGCTCCAGGCTGGTTCCTGGAAGATGGGAGGCCGGCCTGGAGGAGAATGTGTCCGAGGAAGGTGCTGGAGAGCGGATTCAAGGTGCGGCTGACCGCTGGAAGCTCCAGGCTGGTTCCTGGAAGATGGGAGGCCGACTTTGGCAGAGCATGAGTCCGAGGAAGGTGCTGGAGAGCGGATTCAAGGCGCGGCTGACCGCTAAAGGCTCCAGGCTGGTTCTTTGAAGATGTGAGGCCGGCCTGGAGGAGAGTGTGTCCGAGATAGGTGCTGGAGAGCGGATTCAAGGCGCGGCTGACCGCTGGAAGCTCCAGGCTGGTTCCTGGAAGATGGGAGGCCGACTTTGGCAGAGCATGAGTCCGAGGAAGGTGCTGGAGAGCGGATTCAAGGTGCGGCTGACCGCTGGAAGCTCCAGGCTGGTTCTTTGAAGATGTGAGGCCGGCCTGGAGGAGAATGAGTCCGAGGAAGGTGCTGGAGAGCGGATTCAAGGTGCGGCTGACCGCTGGTAGCTCCAGGCTGGTTCTTTGAAGATGTGAGGCCGGCCTGGAGGAGCATGAGTCCGAGGAAGGTGCTTGAGAGCGGATTCAAGGTGCGGCTGACCGCTGGAAGCTCCAGGCTGGTTCTTTGAAGATGTGAGGCCGGCCTGGAGGAGAATGAGTCCGAGATAGGTGCTGGAGAGCGGATTCAAGGTGCGGCTGACCGCTGGAAGCTCCAGGCTGGTTCCTGGAAGATGTGAGGCCGACTTTGGCAGAGCATGAGTCCGAGGAAGGTGCTTGAGAGCGGATTCAAGGTGCGGCTGACCGCTAGAAGCTCCAGGCTGGTTCCTGGAAGATGTGAGGCCGACTTTGGCAGAGCATGAGTCCGAGGAAGGTGCTGGAGAGCGGATTCAAGGTGCGGCTGACCGCTGGAAGCTCCAGGCTGGTTCTTTGAAGATGTGAGGCCGGCCTGGAGGAGAATGAGTCCGAGATAGGTGCTGGAGAGCGGATTCAAGGTGCGGCTGACCGCTGGAAGCTCCAGGCTGGTTCCTGGAAGATGTGAGGCCGACTTTGGCAGAGCATGAGTCCGAGGAAGGTGCTTGAGAGCGGATTCAAGGTGCGGTTGACCGCTAGAAGCTCCAGGCTGGTTCCTGGAAGATGTGAGGCCGACTTTGGCAGAGCATGAGTCCGAGGAAGGTGCTGGAGAGCGGATTCAAGGTGCGGCTGACCGCTGGAAGCTCCAGGCTGGTTCTTTGAAGATGTGAGGCCGGCCTGGAGGAGAATGAGTCCGAGGAAGGTGCTGGAGAGCGGATTCAAGGTGCGGCTGACCGCTGGAAGCTCCAGGCTGGTTCTTTGAAGATGTGAGGCCGGCCTGGAGGAGCATGAGTCCGAGGAAGGTGCTTGAGAGCGGATTCAAGGTGCGGCTGACCGCTGGAAGCTCCAGGCTGGTTCTTTGAAGATGTGAGGCCGGCCTGGAGGAGAATGAGTCCGAGATAGGTGCTGGAGAGCGGATTCAAGGTGCGGCTGACCGCTGGAAGCTCCAGGCTGGTTCCTGGAAGATGGGAGGCCGACTTTGGCAGAGCTTGAGTCCGAGGAAGGTGCTGGAGAGCGGATTCAAGGTGCGGCTGACCGCTGGAAGCTCCAGGCTGGTTCTTTGAAGATGTGAGGCCGGCCTGGAGGAGAATGAGTCCGAGATAGGTGCTGGAGAGCGGATTCAAGGTGCGGCTGACCGCTGGAAGCTCCAGGCTGGTTCCTGGAAGATGTGAGGCCGACTTTGGCAGAGCATGAGTCCGAGGAAGGTGCTTGAGAGCGGATTCAAGGTGCGGCTGACCGCTAGAAGCTCCAGGCTGGTTCCTGGAAGATGGGAGGCCGACTTTGGCAGAGCATGAGTCCGAGGAAGGTGCTGGAGAGCGGATTCAAGGTGCGGCTGACCGCTAGAAGCTCCAGGCTGGTTCCTGGAAGATGGGAGGCCGACTTTGGCAGAGCTTGAGTCCGAGGAAGGTGCTGGAGAGCGGATTCAAGGTGCGGCTGACCGCTGGAAGCTCCAGGCTGGTTCTTTGAAGATGTGAGGCCGGCCTGGAGGAGAATGAGTCCGAGATAGGTGCTGGAGAGCGGATTCAAGGTGCGGCTGACCGCTGGAAGCTCCAGGCTGGTTCCTGGAAGATGTGAGGCCGACTTTGGCAGAGCATGAGTCCGAGGAAGGTGCTGGAGAGCGGATTCAAGGTGCGGCTGACCGCTAGAAGCTCCAGGCTGGTTCCTGGAAGATGGGAGGCCGACTTTGGCAGAGCATGAGTCCGAGGAAGGTGCTGGAGAGCGGATTCAAGGTGCGGCTGACCGCTAGAAGCTCCAGGCTGGTTCCTGGAAGATGGGAGGCCGACTTTGGCAGAGCTTGAGTCCGAGGAAGGTGCTGGAGAGCGGATTCAAGGCTCGGCTGTCCGCTAGGAGCTCCAGGCTGGTTCTTTGAAGATGTGAGGCCGGCCTGGAGGAGAGTGTGTCCGAGATAGGTGCTGGAGAGCGGATTCAAGGCGCGGCTGACCGCTGGAAGCTCCAGGCTGGTTCCTGGAAGATGGGAGGCCGACTTTGGCAGAGCATGAGTCCGAGGAAGGTGCTGGAGAGCGGATTCAAGGCGCGGATGACCGCTGGAAGCTCCAGGCTGGTTCCTGGAAGATGGGAGGCCG
>NW_027457441.1:25000-33419 GCF_027942865.1 Odontesthes bonariensis
AGCCCCAGCCCCAAACCGGCCCTAGGGCCTGGAGCCCGGTTCTCCTTAACCCTAACCCCAGCTCTAACCCTAACCCGGCTGGAGGGCATGGAGCCCGGTTCTCCTTAACCCTAACCCCAGCCCCAGCCCCAAACCTAACCCTAACCCGGCCGGAGGGGCTGGAGCCCGGTTCTCCTTAACCCTAACCCGGGGTCGGCTTGTTTGAGAAAGAAACCCAGGAATCGCCTTCTTTTCCCGAGTTAAGACGAAATACGGATTTTTGTAAAAAAAAGATTTCCTTGGGCCAAACCAAGTTCAGACTCTTTAGTCCTTCATATATAGCCATTCCGAGTAGGTTCCATGCACAAAACCTCTTTAAATGGCCTTTTTTTGACAAAGAAACCCAGGAATCGCCTTCTTTTCCCGAGTTAAGACCAAATACGGATTTTTGTTAAAAAATGATTTCCTTGGGCCAAACCAAGTTCAGACTCCTTAGTCCGTTATGTGTATGTTCATTCTGAGTAGGTTCCATGCACAAACCTCTTTAAATGGCCTTTTTTGAGAGAGAAACCCAGGAATCGCCTTCTTTTCCCGAGTTAAGACGAAATACGGATTTTTGTTAAAAAATGATTTCCTTGGGCCAAACCAAGTTCAGACTCCTTAGTCCGTTATGTATATGTTCATTCTGAGTAGGTTCCATGCTTAAACCTCTTTAAATTGCCTTTTTTGAGAAAGAAACACCGCAAAAGCTTTCCTTTGCGGAGTGATGTCGTTGCGCAGGGCATGAGTGCCTGGATGTTCTGAGAGGGGAGCAGGGATGAATGCCTGACCGAGGAGAGGTGCTGAAACTCGGCCTGGATGTGTGTCTGTGCGCAGGGCATGAGTGCCTGGATGCTGTGAGAGGGGAGCAGGGATGAATGCTGGACCGAGGAGAGGTGCTGAAACTCGGCCTGGATGTGTGTCTGTGCGCAGGGCATGAGTGCCTGGATGCTGTGAGAGGGGAGCAGGGATGAATGCTGGACCGAGGAGAGGTGCTGAAACTCGGCCTGGGTGTGTGACTGTGCGCAGGGCATGAGTGCCTGGATGCTGTGAGAGGGGAGCAGGGATGAATGCCTGACCGAGGAGAGGTGCTGAAACTCGGCCTGGATGTGTCATTGCGCAGGGCATGAGTGCCTGGATGCTATGAGAGTGGAGCAGGGATGAATGCTGGACCGAGCAGAGGTGCTGAAACTCGGCCTGGATGTGTGTCTGTGCGCAGGGCATGAGTGCCTGGATGCTATGAGAGTGGAGCAGGGATGAATGCTGGACCGAGGAGAGGTGCTGAAACTCGGCCAGGATGTGTGTCTGTGCGCAGGGCATGAGTGCCTGGATGCTGTGAGAGGGGAGCAGGGATGAATGCTGGACCGAGGAGAGGTGCTGAAACTCGGCCTGGGTGTGTGACTGTGCGCAGGGCATGAGTGCCTGGATGCTGTGAGAGGGGAGCAGGGATGAATGCCTGACCGAGGAGAGGTGCTGAAACTCGGCCTGGATGTGTCATTGCGCAGGGCATGAGTGCCTGGATGCTATGAGAGTGGAGCAGGGATGAATGCTGGACCGAGCAGAGGTGCTGAAACTCGGCCTGGATGTGTGTCTGTGCGCAGGGCATGAGTGCCTGGATGCTATGAGAGTGGAGCAGGGATGAATGCTGGACCGAGGAGAGGTGCTGAAACTCGGCCAGGATGTGTGTCTGTGCGCAGGGCATGAGTGCCTGGATGCTATGAGAGTGGAGCAGGGATGAATGCTGGACCGAGCAGAGGTGCTGAAACTCGGCCTGGATGTGTGTCTGTGCGCAGGGCATGAGTGCCTGGATGCTATGAGAGTGGAGCAGGGATGAATGCTGGACCGAGGAGAGGTGCTGAAACTCGGCCAGGATGTGTGTCTGTGCGCAGGGCATGAGTGCCTGGATGCTATGAGAGTGGAGCAGGGATGAATGCTGGACCGAGGAGAGGTGCTGAAACTCGGCCTGGATCTGTGTCTGTGACTGGACGTTATGAGAGGGGAGCAGGGATGAATTCCTGACCGAGGAGAGGTGCTGAAACTCGGCCTGGATGTGTCATTGCACAGGGCATGAGTGCCTGGATGTTCTGAGAGGGGAGCAGGGATGAATGCTGGACCGAGGAGAGGTGCTGAAACTCGGCCTGGATCTGTGTCTGTGACTGGACGTTATGAGAGGGGAGCAGGGATGAATTCCTGACCGAGGAGAGGTGCTGAAACTCGGCCTGGATGTGTCATTGCACAGGGCATGAGTGCCTGGACGTTATGAGAGGGGAGCAGGGATGATTGCCTGACCGAAGAGAGGTGCTGAAACTCGGCCTGGATGTGTGTCTCTGGGCCGGGCATGAGAGACTGGCTGTTGGGAGAGGACGGCAGCCATGAATACTGGACCGAGGAGAGGTGCTGAAACTCGGCCTGGATGTGTGTCTGTGGGCAGGGCACGAGAGCCTGGATGTTGGGCATGAATCCCAGTTCAAAAAAAGGACCTTTTCTGAAAGAAACACAGGAATCGCCTTCTTTTCCCGAGTTAAGACGAAATACGGATTTTTGTTAAAAAGTGATTTCCTTGGGCCAGAACAAGTTCAGACTCCTTGGTCCTTCATATATACATACATATATATCCATTCTAAGTAAGTTCCATGCATAAACCTGCACAAACCCGGATAAATGGCCTCTTTTGGGATCAAAACACAGGAATCGCCTTCTTTTCCCGAGTTAAGACGAAATACGGATTTTTGTTAAAAAGTGATTTCCTTGGGCCAGAACAAGTTCAGACTCCTTAGTCCTTCATATATACATACATATATATCCATTCTAAGGAAGTTCCATGCATAAACCTGCACAAACCCGGATAAATGGCCTCTTTTGGGATCAAAACACAGGAATCGCCTTCTTTTCCCGAGTTAAGACGAAATACGGATTTTTGTTAAAAAGTGATTTCCTTGGGCCAGAACAAGTTCAGACTCCTTAGTCCTTCATATATACATAGAGATATATCCATTCTAAGTAAGTTCCATGCATAAACCTGCACAAACCCGGATAAATGGCCTCTTTTGAGATCAAAACACAGGAATCGCCTTCTTTTCCCGAGTTAAGACGAAATACGGATTTTTGTTAAAAAGTGATTTCCTTGGGCCAGAACAAGTTCAGACTCCTTAGTCCTTCATATATACATAGAGATATATCCATTCTAAGTAAGTTCCATGCATAAACCTGCACAAACCCGGATAAATGGCCTCTTTTGAGATCAAAACACAGGAATCGCCTTCTTTTCCCGAGTTAAGACCAAATACGGATTTTTGTTAAAAAGTGATTTCCTTGGGCCAGAACAAGTTCAGACTCCTTAGTAGGAACCATGCACACACCTCTTTAAATGACCTTTATCCCGGTTCAGAAAAACGCCAAAGTGTCAAAAAGTACCAGGGGCATGAAGCCCGGTTCAGAAAAACGTCAAAGTGTCAAAAAGTACCAGGGGCATGAAGCCCGGTTCAGAAAAACGTCAAAGTGTCAAAAAGTACCAGGGGCATGAAGCCCGGTTCAGAAAAACGTCAAAGTGTCAAAAAGTACCAGGGGCATGAAGCCCGGTTCAGAAAAACGTCAAAGTGTCAAAAAGTACCAGGGGCATGAAGCCCGGTTCAGAAAAACGTCAAAGTGTCAAAAAGTACCAGGGGCATGAAGCCCGGTTGAGAAATATTTTCTGAGTGCCAAAAAGTACCAGGGGTGAGAATCCCGGTTCAGAAAATTTTCTAAGTGCCACATAGTACCAGAGGTGAAAAAGTTTATAGTACCAGGGGTGATAAAGTTGGAAAAAATTTCTGTCAGAGAACGGGAAAAGGGGACGATGGGCCGAGTCAGCCCAAGGCCCGCCCCTATTCTCCCACACGACGAGGTTATTAGCAGACGACGAAAACACCATCTGCACGATTTCAGAAACCCAGTTTTCGGAAAAATATCTGAGTACCAGACTGGGACGGTGAATTGATAATCCGAAAGATGACACTTTCCACGGCCTGAAATGATGGAGGAAGGGGGCAAAAGCTCCAGCCTGGCTCCTGGAGGAGGGGTCCAAAGGCAAGAACGTGTGTCCGAGGATGGGTGCAGGAGAGCGGATTCAAGGCGCGGCTGACCGCTGGAAGCTCCAGGCCGGTTCCTGGAAGATGGGAGGCCGACTTTGGCAGAGCATGAGTCCGAGGAAGGTGCTGGAGAGCGGATTCAAGGCGCGGCTGACCGCTGGAAGCTCCAGGCTGGTTCTTTGAAGATGTGAGGCCGGCCTGGAGGAGAATGAGTCCGAGGAAGGTGCTGGAGAGCGGATTCAAGGTGCGGCTGACCGCTGGAAGCTCCAGGCTGGTTCTTTGAAGATGTGAGGCCGGCCTGGAGGAGCATGAGTCCGAGGAAGGTGCTTGAGAGCGGATTCAAGGTGCGGCTGACCGCTGGAAGCTCCAGGCTGGTTCTTTGAAGATGTGAGGCCGGCCTGGAGGAGAATGAGTCCGAGATAGGTGCTGGAGAGCGGATTCAAGGTGCGGCTGACCGCTGGAAGCTCCAGGCTGGTTCCTGGAAGATGTGAGGCCGACTTTGGCAGAGCATGAGTCCGAGGAAGGTGCTTGAGAGCGGATTCAAGGTGCGGCTGACCGCTAGAAGCTCCAGGCTGGTTCCTGGAAGATGTGAGGCCGACTTTGGCAGAGCATGAGTCCGAGGAAGGTGCTGGAGAGCGGATTCAAGGTGCGGCTGACCGCTGGAAGCTCCAGGCTGGTTCTTTGAAGATGTGAGGCCGGCCTGGAGGAGAATGAGTCCGAGATAGGTGCTGGAGAGCGGATTCAAGGTGCGGCTGACCGCTGGAAGCTCCAGGCTGGTTCCTGGAAGATGGGAGGCCGACTTTGGCAGAGCATGAGTCCGAGGAAGGTGCTTGAGAGCGGATTCAAGGCGCGGCTGACCGCTAAAGGCTCCAGGCTGGTTCCTGGAAGATGGGAGGCCGGCCTGGAGGAGAATGTGTCCGAGGAAGGTGCTGGAGAGCGGATTCAAGGTGCGGCTGACCGCTGGAAGCTCCAGGCTGGTTCCTGGAAGATGGGAGGCCGACTTTGGCAGAGCATGAGTCCGAGGAAGGTGCTGGAGAGCGGATTCAAGGCGCGGCTGACCGCTAAAGGCTCCAGGCTGGTTCTTTGAAGATGTGAGGCCGGCCTGGAGGAGAGTGTGTCCGAGATAGGTGCTGGAGAGCGGATTCAAGGCGCGGCTGACCGCTGGAAGCTCCAGGCTGGTTCCTGGAAGATGGGAGGCCGACTTTGGCAGAGCATGAGTCCGAGGAAGGTGCTGGAGAGCGGATTCAAGGTGCGGCTGACCGCTGGAAGCTCCAGGCTGGTTCTTTGAAGATGTGAGGCCGGCCTGGAGGAGAATGAGTCCGAGGAAGGTGCTGGAGAGCGGATTCAAGGTGCGGCTGACCGCTGGTAGCTCCAGGCTGGTTCTTTGAAGATGTGAGGCCGGCCTGGAGGAGCATGAGTCCGAGGAAGGTGCTTGAGAGCGGATTCAAGGTGCGGCTGACCGCTGGAAGCTCCAGGCTGGTTCTTTGAAGATGTGAGGCCGGCCTGGAGGAGAATGAGTCCGAGATAGGTGCTGGAGAGCGGATTCAAGGTGCGGCTGACCGCTGGAAGCTCCAGGCTGGTTCCTGGAAGATGTGAGGCCGACTTTGGCAGAGCATGAGTCCGAGGAAGGTGCTTGAGAGCGGATTCAAGGTGCGGCTGACCGCTAGAAGCTCCAGGCTGGTTCCTGGAAGATGTGAGGCCGACTTTGGCAGAGCATGAGTCCGAGGAAGGTGCTGGAGAGCGGATTCAAGGTGCGGCTGACCGCTGGAAGCTCCAGGCTGGTTCTTTGAAGATGTGAGGCCGGCCTGGAGGAGAATGAGTCCGAGATAGGTGCTGGAGAGCGGATTCAAGGTGCGGCTGACCGCTGGAAGCTCCAGGCTGGTTCCTGGAAGATGTGAGGCCGACTTTGGCAGAGCATGAGTCCGAGGAAGGTGCTTGAGAGCGGATTCAAGGTGCGGTTGACCGCTAGAAGCTCCAGGCTGGTTCCTGGAAGATGTGAGGCCGACTTTGGCAGAGCATGAGTCCGAGGAAGGTGCTGGAGAGCGGATTCAAGGTGCGGCTGACCGCTGGAAGCTCCAGGCTGGTTCTTTGAAGATGTGAGGCCGGCCTGGAGGAGAATGAGTCCGAGGAAGGTGCTGGAGAGCGGATTCAAGGTGCGGCTGACCGCTGGAAGCTCCAGGCTGGTTCTTTGAAGATGTGAGGCCGGCCTGGAGGAGCATGAGTCCGAGGAAGGTGCTTGAGAGCGGATTCAAGGTGCGGCTGACCGCTGGAAGCTCCAGGCTGGTTCTTTGAAGATGTGAGGCCGGCCTGGAGGAGAATGAGTCCGAGATAGGTGCTGGAGAGCGGATTCAAGGTGCGGCTGACCGCTGGAAGCTCCAGGCTGGTTCCTGGAAGATGGGAGGCCGACTTTGGCAGAGCTTGAGTCCGAGGAAGGTGCTGGAGAGCGGATTCAAGGTGCGGCTGACCGCTGGAAGCTCCAGGCTGGTTCTTTGAAGATGTGAGGCCGGCCTGGAGGAGAATGAGTCCGAGATAGGTGCTGGAGAGCGGATTCAAGGTGCGGCTGACCGCTGGAAGCTCCAGGCTGGTTCCTGGAAGATGTGAGGCCGACTTTGGCAGAGCATGAGTCCGAGGAAGGTGCTTGAGAGCGGATTCAAGGTGCGGCTGACCGCTAGAAGCTCCAGGCTGGTTCCTGGAAGATGGGAGGCCGACTTTGGCAGAGCATGAGTCCGAGGAAGGTGCTGGAGAGCGGATTCAAGGTGCGGCTGACCGCTAGAAGCTCCAGGCTGGTTCCTGGAAGATGGGAGGCCGACTTTGGCAGAGCTTGAGTCCGAGGAAGGTGCTGGAGAGCGGATTCAAGGTGCGGCTGACCGCTGGAAGCTCCAGGCTGGTTCTTTGAAGATGTGAGGCCGGCCTGGAGGAGAATGAGTCCGAGATAGGTGCTGGAGAGCGGATTCAAGGTGCGGCTGACCGCTGGAAGCTCCAGGCTGGTTCCTGGAAGATGTGAGGCCGACTTTGGCAGAGCATGAGTCCGAGGAAGGTGCTGGAGAGCGGATTCAAGGTGCGGCTGACCGCTAGAAGCTCCAGGCTGGTTCCTGGAAGATGGGAGGCCGACTTTGGCAGAGCATGAGTCCGAGGAAGGTGCTGGAGAGCGGATTCAAGGTGCGGCTGACCGCTAGAAGCTCCAGGCTGGTTCCTGGAAGATGGGAGGCCGACTTTGGCAGAGCTTGAGTCCGAGGAAGGTGCTGGAGAGCGGATTCAAGGCTCGGCTGTCCGCTAGGAGCTCCAGGCTGGTTCTTTGAAGATGTGAGGCCGGCCTGGAGGAGAGTGTGTCCGAGATAGGTGCTGGAGAGCGGATTCAAGGCGCGGCTGACCGCTGGAAGCTCCAGGCTGGTTCCTGGAAGATGGGAGGCCGACTTTGGCAGAGCATGAGTCCGAGGAAGGTGCTGGAGAGCGGATTCAAGGCGCGGATGACCGCTGGAAGCTCCAGGCTGGTTCCTGGAAGATGGGAGGCCGACTTTGGCAGAGCATGAGTCCGAGAAAGGTGCTTGAGAGCGGATTCAAGGTGCGGCTGACCGCTAGAAGCTCCAGGCTGGTTCCTGGAAGATGGGAGGCCGACTTTGGCAGAGCATGAGTCCGAGGAAGGTGCTGGAGAGCGGATTGGATGCTCGAGTGACCGCTGGAAGCTCCAGAACGTACATTTAAAAAAACTAAATTTTCATAGTACCAGGGGAGTAAAAAAAAAATTTTCTGTAGTACCAGGGGCACGAATGAGCAAAAAACGACAGTCACTAAGACAGGAGAAGGGGACGAAGGGCAGAGTCAGCCCAAGTCCCCTTCTCCCGTACGACAAGGTTATTAGCAGACGACGAAAACACCATCTGCCCGATTTCAGAAACCCAGTTTTCGGAAACTAGAACCAGGTGCCACACGGACACCAAACTCCCCGAATGAGATGAGGGAGTGGTGGGGCATCATTTTTCCGGTTTCTCCCCTGTTGATACTGGCTGATCGAGCGGCATACGTGGCCTGCCTTCGGAGGACCCCCGCCGACCCACATTTGTGGCTCCGGCGACGGGTTTCTTCGGCCTGCAGGCTCGCTTGGCGATGGTCCGGATGGTTCCAAAGGGAAGGTTTTTCCAAACCCTCCCGCCCCGTCGGATCGACCTATTGGTAGCGAGACCGAGCCGCCCCGTCTGCCCCAGCGGCCCGAACACGGAGCCCGCCGCCGGGCACGCGCTCCACCCCGCCCGGGGTCGTGAGTCGCTCCCTCTTGGCGGCGGTGCTGCCGGAAACATGGTGTTCCTCAAACCCTTAACTTGAGCAGCCGCATCCGA
>NW_027457442.1:2500-10000 GCF_027942865.1 Odontesthes bonariensis
GTGGCTAGGCCGGGGAGGGGTGCTTAAGTGTGGGTACACAGGTTTGAATGGAGGGCCTGGAGCCTGGTTCTCCTTAACCCTAGCCCTAGCCCCAACCCCAGCCGTAACCCTAACCCCGGCCCCAGCCCTGACTCTAGCCCCAGCCCTTACCCTAACCCAACCTAAACCCTGCCTCCAGCCCTAACCCCAGCCCCAACCCTAACCCTAACCCCAACCCCAACCCCAGCCCCAACCCCCAACCCTAACCCTAACCCTAACCCTAGCCCCAGCCCCAACCCTAACCCTAACCCCAGCTCCAACCCTAACCCTAACCCCAGCCCCCAGCCCCAACCCTGATCCTGCCGGAGGGGCTGGAGCCCGGTTCTCCTTAACCCTAACCCCAGCCCCAACCCTAACCCTAACCCCAGCCCCAACCCTAACCCTAACCCCAGCTCCAGCCCTAACCCCAGCCCCCAGCCCCAAACCGGCCCTAGGGCCTGGAGCCCAGGTTCTCCTCAACCCTAACCCCAGCTCTAACCCTAACCCGGCTGGAGGGCATGGAGCCCGGTTCTCCTTAACCCTAACCCCAGCCCCAACCCTAACCCTAACCCCAGCTCTAGCCCTAACCCCAGCCCCAGCCCAAACCGGCCCTAGGGCCTGGAGCCCGGTTCTCCTTAACCCTAACCCCAGCTCTAACCCTAACCCGGCTGGAGGGCATGGAGCCCGGTTCTCCTTAACCCTAACCCCAGCCCCAGCCCCAAACCTAACCCTAACCCGGCCGGAGGGGCTGGAGCCCGGTTCTCCTTAACCCTAACCCGGGGTCGGCTTGTTTGAGAAAGAAACCCAGGAATCGCCTTCTTTTCCCCGAGTTAAGACGAAATACGGATTTTTGTAAAAAAAAGATTTCCTTGGGCCAAACCAAGTTCAGACTCTTTAGTCCTTCATATATAGCCATTCCGAGTAGGTTCCATGCACAAAACCTCTTTAAATGGCCTTTTTTTTGACAAAGAAACCCAGGAATCGCCTTCTTTTCCCGAGTTAAGACCAAATACGGATTTTTGTTAAAAAATGATTTCCTTGGGCCAAACCAAGTTCAGACTCCTTAGTCCGTTTATGTCTATGTTCATTCTGAGTAGGTTCCATGCACAAACCTCTTTAAATGGCCTTTTTTGAGAGAGAAACCCAGGAATCGCCTTCTTTTCCGAGTTAAGACGAAATACGGATTTTGTTAAAAAATGATTTCCTGGGCCAAACCAAGTTCAGACTCCTTAGTCCGTTATGTCTATGTTCATTCTGAGTAGGTTCCATGCTTAAACCTCTTTAAATTGCCTTTTTTGAGAAAGAAACACCGCAAAAGCTTTCCTTTGCGGAGTGATGTCGTTGCGCAGGGCATGAGTGCCTGGATGTTCTGAGAGGGGAGCAGGGATGAATGCCTGACCGAGGAGAGGTGCTGAAACTCGGCCTGGATGTGTGTCTGTGCGCAGGGCATGAGTGCCTGGATGCTGTGAGAGGGGAGCAGGGATGAATGCTGGACCGAGGAGAGGTGCTGAAACTCGGCCTGGATGTGTGTCTGTGCGCAGGGCATGAGTGCCTGGATGCTGTGAGAGGGGAGCAGGGATGAATGCTGGACCGAGGAGAGGTGCTGAAACTCGGCCTGGGTGTGTGACTGTGCGCAGGGCATGAGTGCCTGGATGCTGTGAGAGGGGAGCAGGGATGAATGCCTGACCGAGGAGAGGTGCTGAAACTCGGCCTGGATGTGTCATTGCGCAGGGCATGAGTGCCTGGATGCTATGAGAGTGGAGCAGGGATGAATGCTGGACCGAGCAGAGGTGCTGAAACTCGGCCTGGATGTGTGTCTGTGCGCAGGGCATGAGTGCCTGGATGCTATGAGAGTGGAGCAGGGATGAATGCTGGACCGAGGAGAGGTGCTGAAACTCGGCCAGGATGTGTGTCTGTGCGCAGGGCATGAGTGCCTGGATGCTATGAGAGTGGAGCAGGGATGAATGCTGGACCGAGCAGAGGTGCTGAAACTCGGCCTGGATGTGTGTCTGTGCGCAGGGCATGAGTGCCTGGATGCTATGAGAGTGGAGCAGGGATGAATGCTGGACCGAGGAGAGGTGCTGAAACTCGGCCAGGATGTGTGTCTGTGCGCAGGGCATGAGTGCCTGGATGCTATGAGAGTGGAGCAGGGATGAATGCTGGACCGAGGAGAGGTGCTGAAACTCGGCCTGGATCTGTGTCTGTGACTGGACGTTATGAGAGGGGAGCAGGGATGAATTCCTGACCGAGGAGAGGTGCTGAAACTCGGCCTGGATGTGTCATTGCACAGGGCATGAGTGCCTGGATGTTCTGAGAGGGGAGCAGGGATGAATGCTGGACCGAGGAGAGGTGCTGAAACTCGGCCTGGATCTGTGTCTGTGACTGGACGTTATGAGAGGGGAGCAGGGATGAATTCCTGACCGAGGAGAGGTGCTGAAACTCGGCCTGGATGTGTCATTGCACAGGGCATGAGTGCCTGGATGTTCTGAGAGGGGAGCAGGGATGAATTCCTGACCGAGGAGAGGTGCTGAAACTAGGCCTGGATGTGTGTCATTGCGCAGGGCATGAGAGACTGGATGCTGTGAGAGGACAAAAGCCGTGAATGCTGTCCGAGCAGAGGTGCTGAAACTCGGCCTGGGTTCTGTTTGTCTGTGCGCAGGGCATGAGTGCCTGGACGTTATGAGAGGGGAGCAGGGATGATTGCCTGACCGAAGAGAGGTGCTGAAACTCGGCCTGGATGTGTGTCTCTGGGCCGGGCATGAGAGACTGGCTGTTGGGAGAGGACGGCAGCCATGAATACTGGACCGAGGAGAGGTGCTGAAACTCGGCCTGGATGTGTGTCTGTGGGCAGGGCATGAGAGACTGGCTGTTGGGAGAGGAAAGCAGCCATGAATGCTGTCCATGCAGAGGTGCTGAAACTCGGCCTGGATTTGTGTCTGTGGGCAGGGCACGAGAGCCTGGATGTTGGGCATGAATCCCAGTTCAGAAAAAGGACCTTTTCTGAAAGAAACACAGGAATCGCCTTCTTTTCCCGAGTTAAGACGAAATACGGATTTTTGTTAAAAAGTGATTTCCTTGGGCCAGAACAAGTTCAGACTCCTTAGTCCTTCATATATACATACATATATATCCATTCTAAGTAAGTTGCTTGCATAAACCTGCACAAACCCGGATAAATGGCCTCTTTTGGGATCAAAACACAGGAATCGCCTTCTTTTCCCGAGTTAAGACGAAATACGGATTTTTGTTAAAAAATGATTTCCTTGGGCCAGAACAAGTTCAGACTCCTTAGTCCTTCATATATACATAGAGATATATCCATTCTAAGTAAGTTCCATGCATAAACCTGCACAAACCCGGATAAATGGCCTCTTTTGGGATCAAAACACAGGAATCGCCTTCTTTTCCCGAGTTAAGACGAAATACGGATTTTTGTTAAAAAGTGATTTCCTTGGGCCAGAACAAGTTCAGACTCCTTAGTCCTTCATATATACATAGAGATATATCCATTCTAAGTAAGTTCCATGCATAAACCTGCACAAACCCGGATAAATGGCCTCTTTTGGGATCAAAACACAGGAATCGCCTTCTTTTCCCGAGTTAAGACGAAATACGGATTTTTGTTAAAAAGTGATTTCCTTGGGCCAGAACAAGTTCAGACTCCTTAGTCCTTCATATATACATAGAGATATATCCATTCTAAGTAAGTTCCATGCATAAACCTGCACAAACCCGGATAAATGGCCTCTTTTGGGATCAAAACACAGGAATCGCCTTCTTTTCCCGAGTTAAGACGAAATACGGATTTTTGTTAAAAAGTGATTTCCTTGGGCCAGAACAAGTTCAGACTCCTTAGTCCTTCATATATACATAGAGATATATCCATTCTAAGTAAGTTCCATGCATAAACCTGCACAAACCCGGATAAATGGCCTCTTTTGGGATCAAAACACAGGAATCGCCTTCTTTTCCCGAGTTAAGACGAAATACGGATTTTTGTTAAAAAATGATTTCCTTGGGCCAGAACAAGTTCAGACTCCTTAGTCCTTCATATATACATACATATATATCCATTCTAAGTAAGTTCCATGCATAAACCTGCACAAACCCGGATAAATGGCCTCTTTTGAGATCAAAACACAGGAATCGCCTTCTTTTCCCGAGTTAAGACCAAATACGGATTTTTGTTAAAAAGTGATTTCCTTGGGCCAGAACAAGTTCAGACTCCTTAGTCCTTCATATATCCATTATAAGTAGGAACCATGCACACACCTCTTTAAATGACCTTTATCCCGGTTCAGAAAAACGCCAAAGTGTCAAAAAGTACCAGGGGCATGAAGCCCGGTTCAGAAAAACGTCAAAGTGTCAAAAAGTACCAGGGGCATGAAGCCCGGTTCAGAAAAACGTCAAAGTGTCAAAAAGTACCAGGGGCATGAAGCCCGGTTCAGAAAAACGTCAAAGTGTCAAAAAGTACCAGGGGCATGAAGCCCGGTTCAGAAAAACGTCAAAGTGTCAAAAAGTACCAGGGGCATGAAGCCCGGTTCAGAAAAACGTCAAAGTGTCAAAAAGTACCAGGGGCATGAAGCCCGGTTCAGAAAAACGTCAAAGTGTCAAAAAGTACCAGGGGCATGAAGCCCGGTTCAGAAAAACGTCAAAGTGTCAAAAAGTACCAGGGGCATGAAGCCCGGTTGAGAAATATTTTCTAAGTGCCAAAAAGTACCAGGGGTGAGAATCCCGGTTCAGAAAATTTTCTAAGTGCCACATAGTACCAGAGGTGAAAAAGTTTATAGTACCAGGGGTGATAAAGTTTGAAAAAATTTCTGTCAGAGAACGGGAAAAGGGGACGATGGGCCGAGTCAGCCCAAGGCCCGCCCCTATTCTCCCACACGACGAGGTTATTAGCAGACGACGAAAACACCATCTGCACGATTTCAGAAACCCAGTTTTCGGAAAAATATCTGAGTACCAGACTGGGACGGTGAATTGATAATCCGAAAGATGACACTTTCCACGGCCTGAAATGATGGAGGAAGGGGGCAAAAGCTCCAGCCTGGCTCCTGGAGGAGGGGTCCAAAGGCAAGAACGTGTGTCCGAGGATGGGTGCAGGAGAGCGGATTCAAGGCGCGGCTGACCGCTGGAAGCTCCAGGCCGGTTCCTGGAAGATGGGAGGCCGACTTTGGCAGAGCATGAGTCCGAGGAAGGTGCTTGAGAGCGGATTCAAGGCGCGGCTGACCGCTAAAGGCTCCAGGCTGGTTCCTGGAAGATGGGAGGCCGGCCTGGAGGAGAATGTGTCCGAGGAAGGTGCTGGAGAGCGGATTCAAGGTGCGGCTGACCGCTGGAAGCTCCAGGCTGGTTCCTGGAAGATGTGAGGCCGACTTTGGCAGAGCATGAGTCCGAGGAAGGTGCTGGAGAGCGGATTCAAGGTGCGGCTGACCGCTGGAAGCTCCAGGCTGGTTCTTTGAAGATGTGAGGCCGGCCTGGAGGAGAATGAGTCCGAGATAGGTGCTGGAGAGCGGATTCAAGGTGCGGCTGACAACTGGAAGCTCCAGGCTGGTTCCTGGAAGATGTGAGGCCGACTTTGGCAGAGCATGAGTCCGAGGAAGGTGCTTGAGAGCGGATTCAAGGTGCGGCTGACCGCTAGAAGCTCCAGGCTGGTTCCTGGAAGATGGGAGGCCGACTTTGGCAGAGCTTGAGTCCGAGGAAGGTGCTGGAGAGCGGATTCAAGGTGCGGCTGACCGCTGGAAGCTCCAGGCTGGTTCTTTGAAGATGTGAGGCCGGCCTGGAGGAGAATGAGTCCGAGATAGGTGCTGGAGAGCGGATTCAAGGTGCGGCTGACCGCTGGAAGCTCCAGGCTGGTTCCTGGAAGATGTGAGGCCGACTTTGGCAGAGCATGAGTCCGAGGAAGGTGCTTGAGAGCGGATTCAAGGTGCGGCTGACCGCTAGAAGCTCCAGGCTGGTTCCTGGAAGATGGGAGGCCGACTTTGGCAGAGCATGAGTCCGAGGAAGGTGCTGGAGAGCGGATTCAAGGTGCGGCTGACCGCTAGAAGCTCCAGGCTGGTTCCTGGAAGATGGGAGGCCGACTTTGGCAGAGCTTGAGTCCGAGGAAGGTGCTGGAGAGCGGATTCAAGGTGCGGCTGACCGCTGGAAGCTCCAGGCTGGTTCTTTGAAGATGTGAGGCCGGCCTGGAGGAGAATGAGTCCGAGATAGGTGCTGGAGAGCGGATTCAAGGTGCGGCTGACCGCTGGAAGCTCCAGGCTGGTTCCTGGAAGATGTGAGGCCGACTTTGGCAGAGCATGAGTCCGAGGAAGGTGCTTGAGAGCGGATTCAAGGTGCGGCTGACCGCTAGAAGCTCCAGGCTGGTTCCTGGAAGATGGGAGGCCGACTTTGGCAGAGCATGAGTCCGAGGAAGGTGCTGGAGAGCGGATTCAAGGTGCGGCTGACCGCTAGAAGCTCCAGGCTGGTTCCTGGAAGATGGGAGGCCGACTTTGGCAGAGCTTGAGTCCGAGGAAGGTGCTGGAGAGCGGATTCAAGGTGCGGCTGACCGCTGGAAGCTCCAGGCTGGTTCTTTGAAGATGTGAGGCCGGCCTGGAGGAGAATGAGTCCGAGATAGGTGCTGGAGAGCGGATTCAAGGTGCGGCTGACCGCTGGAAGCTCCAGGCTGGTTCCTGGAAGATGTGAGGCCGACTTTGGCAGAGCATGAGTCCGAGGAAGGCGCTGGAGAGCGGATTCAAGGTGCGGCTGACCGCTAGAAGCTCCAGGCTGGTTCCTGGAAGATGGGAGGCCGACTTTGGCAGAGCTTGAGTCCGAGGAAGGTGCTGGAGAGCGGATTCAAGGTGCGGCTGACCGCTGGAAGCTCCAGGCTGGTTCTTTGAAGATGTGAGGCCGGCCTGGAGGAGAATGAGTCCGAGATAGGTGCTGGAGAGCGGATTCAAGGTGCGGCTGACCGCTGGAAGCTCCAGGCTGGTTCCTGGAAGATGTGAGGCCGACTTTGGCAGAGCATGAGTCCGAGGAAGGTGCTTGAGAGCGGATTCAAGGTGCGGCTGACCGCTAGAAGCTCCAGGCTGGTTCCTGGAAGATGTGAGGCCGACTTTGGCAGAGCATGAGTCCGAGGAAGGTGCTGGAGAGCGGATTCAAGGCTCGGCTGTCCGCTAGGAGCTCCAGGCTGGTTCTTTGAAGATGTGAGGCCGGCCTGGAGGAGAGTGTGTCCGAGATAGGTGCTGGAGAGCGGATTCAAGGCGCGGCTGACCGCTGGAAGCTCCAGGCTGGTTCCTGGAAGATGGGAGGCCGACTTTGGCAGAGCATGAGTCCGAGGAAGGTGCTGGAGAGCGGATTCAAGGCGCGGATGACCGCTGGAAGCTCCAGGCTGGTTCCTGGAAGATGGGAGGCCGACTTTGGCAGAGCATGAGTCCGAGAAAGGTGCTTGAGAGCGGATTCAAGGTGCGGCTGACCGCTAGAAGCTCCAGGCTGGTTCCTGGAAGATGG
>NW_027457442.1:22500-27500 GCF_027942865.1 Odontesthes bonariensis
TTAACCCTAACCCCAGCCCCAGCCCCAAACCTAACCCTAACCCGGCCGGAGGGGCTGGAGCCCGGTTCTCCTTAACCCTAACCCGGGGTCGGCTTGTTTGAGAAAGAAACCCAGGAATCGCCTTCTTTTCCCGAGTTAAGACGAAATACGGATTTTTGTAAAAAAAAGATTTCCTTGGGCCAAACCAAGTTCAGACTCTTTAGTCCTTCATATATAGCCATTCCGAGTAGGTTCCATGCACAAAACCTCTTTAAATGGCCTTTTTTTGACAAAGAAACCCAGGAATCGCCTTCTTTTCCCGAGTTAAGACCAAATACGGATTTTTGTTAAAAAATGATTTCCTTGGGCCAAACCAAGTTCAGACTCCTTAGTCCGTTATGTCTATGTTCATTCTGAGTAGGTTCCATGCACAAACCTCTTTAAATGGCCTTTTTTGAGAGAGAAACCCAGGAATCGCCTTCTTTTCCCGAGTTAAGACGAAATACGGATTTTTGTTAAAAAATGATTTCCTTGGGCCAAACCAAGTTCAGACTCCTTAGTCCGTTATGTCTATGTTCATTCTGAGTAGGTTCCATGCTTAAACCTCTTTAAATTGCCTTTTTTGAGAAAGAAACACCGCAAAAGCTTTCCTTTGCGGAGTGATGTCGTTGCGCAGGGCATGAGTGCCTGGATGTTCTGAGAGGGGAGCAGGGATGAATGCCTGACCGAGGAGAGGTGCTGAAACTCGGCCTGGATGTGTGTCTGTGCGCAGGGCATGAGTGCCTGGATGCTGTGAGAGGGGAGCAGGGATGAATGCTGGACCGAGGAGAGGTGCTGAAACTCGGCCTGGATGTGTGTCTGTGCGCAGGGCATGAGTGCCTGGATGCTGTGAGAGGGGAGCAGGGATGAATGCTGGACCGAGGAGAGGTGCTGAAACTCGGCCTGGGTGTGTGACTGTGCGCAGGGCATGAGTGCCTGGATGCTGTGAGAGGGGAGCAGGGATGAATGCCTGACCGAGGAGAGGTGCTGAAACTCGGCCTGGATGTGTCATTGCGCAGGGCATGAGTGCCTGGATGCTATGAGAGTGGAGCAGGGATGAATGCTGGACCGAGCAGAGGTGCTGAAACTCGGCCTGGATGTGTGTCTGTGCGCAGGGCATGAGTGCCTGGATGCTATGAGAGTGGAGCAGGGATGAATGCTGGACCGAGGAGAGGTGCTGAAACTCGGCCAGGATGTGTGTCTGTGCGCAGGGCATGAGTGCCTGGATGCTATGAGAGTGGAGCAGGGATGAATGCTGGACCGAGCAGAGGTGCTGAAACTCGGCCTGGATGTGTGTCTGTGCGCAGGGCATGAGTGCCTGGATGCTATGAGAGTGGAGCAGGGATGAATGCTGGACCGAGGAGAGGTGCTGAAACTCGGCCAGGATGTGTGTCTGTGCGCAGGGCATGAGTGCCTGGATGCTATGAGAGTGGAGCAGGGATGAATGCTGGACCGAGGAGAGGTGCTGAAACTCGGCCTGGATCTGTGTCTGTGACTGGACGTTATGAGAGGGGAGCAGGGATGAATTCCTGACCGAGGAGAGGTGCTGAAACTCGGCCTGGATGTGTCATTGCACAGGGCATGAGTGCCTGGATGTTCTGAGAGGGGAGCAGGGATGAATGCTGGACCGAGGAGAGGTGCTGAAACTCGGCCTGGATCTGTGTCTGTGACTGGACGTTATGAGAGGGGAGCAGGGATGAATTCCTGACCGAGGAGAGGTGCTGAAACTCGGCCTGGATGTGTCATTGCACAGGGCATGAGTGCCTGGATGTTCTGAGAGGGGAGCAGGGATGAATTCCTGACCGAGGAGAGGTGCTGAAACTAGGCCTGGATGTGTGTCATTGCGCAGGGCATGAGAGACTGGATGCTGTGAGAGGACAAAAGCCGTGAATGCTGTCCGAGCAGAGGTGCTGAAACTCGGCCTGGGTTCTGTTTGTCTGTGCGCAGGGCATGAGTGCCTGGACGTTATGAGAGGGGAGCAGGGATGATTGCCTGACCGAAGAGAGGTGCTGAAACTCGGCCTGGATGTGTGTCTCTGGGCCGGGCATGAGAGACTGGCTGTTGGGAGAGGACGGCAGCCATGAATACTGGACCGAGGAGAGGTGCTGAAACTCGGCCTGGATGTGTGTCTGTGGGCAGGGCATGAGAGACTGGCTGTTGGGAGAGGAAAGCAGCCATGAATGCTGTCCATGCAGAGGTGCTGAAACTCGGCCTGGATTTGTGTCTGTGGGCAGGGCACGAGAGCCTGGATGTTGGGCATGAATCCCAGTTCAGAAAAAGGACCTTTTCTGAAAGAAACACAGGAATCGCCTTCTTTTCCCGAGTTAAGACGAAATACGGATTTTTGTTAAAAAGTGATTTCCTTGGGCCAGAACAAGTTCAGACTCCTTAGTCCTTCATATATACATACATATATATCCATTCTAAGTAAGTTGCTTGCATAAACCTGCACAAACCCGGATAAATGGCCTCTTTTGGGATCAAAACACAGGAATCGCCTTCTTTTCCCGAGTTAAGACGAAATACGGATTTTTGTTAAAAAATGATTTCCTTGGGCCAGAACAAGTTCAGACTCCTTAGTCCTTCATATATACATAGAGATATATCCATTCTAAGTAAGTTCCATGCATAAACCTGCACAAACCCGGATAAATGGCCTCTTTTGGGATCAAAACACAGGAATCGCCTTCTTTTCCCGAGTTAAGACGAAATACGGATTTTTGTTAAAAAGTGATTTCCTTGGGCCAGAACAAGTTCAGACTCCTTAGTCCTTCATATATACATAGAGATATATCCATTCTAAGTAAGTTCCATGCATAAACCTGCACAAACCCGGATAAATGGCCTCTTTTGGGATCAAAACACAGGAATCGCCTTCTTTTCCCGAGTTAAGACGAAATACGGATTTTTGTTAAAAAGTGATTTCCTTGGGCCAGAACAAGTTCAGACTCCTTAGTCCTTCATATATACATAGAGATATATCCATTCTAAGTAAGTTCCATGCATAAACCTGCACAAACCCGGATAAATGGCCTCTTTTGGGATCAAAACACAGGAATCGCCTTCTTTTCCCGAGTTAAGACGAAATACGGATTTTTGTTAAAAAGTGATTTCCTTGGGCCAGAACAAGTTCAGACTCCTTAGTCCTTCATATATACATAGAGATATATCCATTCTAAGTAAGTTCCATGCATAAACCTGCACAAACCCGGATAAATGGCCTCTTTTGGGATCAAAACACAGGAATCGCCTTCTTTTCCCGAGTTAAGACGAAATACGGATTTTTGTTAAAAAATGATTTCCTTGGGCCAGAACAAGTTCAGACTCCTTAGTCCTTCATATATACATACATATATATCCATTCTAAGTAAGTTCCATGCATAAACCTGCACAAACCCGGATAAATGGCCTCTTTTGAGATCAAAACACAGGAATCGCCTTCTTTTCCCGAGTTAAGACCAAATACGGATTTTTGTTAAAAAGTGATTTCCTTGGGCCAGAACAAGTTCAGACTCCTTAGTCCTTCATATATCCATTATAAGTAGGAACCATGCACACACCTCTTTAAATGACCTTTATCCCGGTTCAGAAAAACGCCAAAGTGTCAAAAAGTACCAGGGGCATGAAGCCCGGTTCAGAAAAACGTCAAAGTGTCAAAAAGTACCAGGGGCATGAAGCCCGGTTCAGAAAAACGTCAAAGTGTCAAAAAGTACCAGGGGCATGAAGCCCGGTTCAGAAAAACGTCAAAGTGTCAAAAAGTACCAGGGGCATGAAGCCCGGTTCAGAAAAACGTCAAAGTGTCAAAAAGTACCAGGGGCATGAAGCCCGGTTCAGAAAAACGTCAAAGTGTCAAAAAGTACCAGGGGCATGAAGCCCGGTTCAGAAAAACGTCAAAGTGTCAAAAAGTACCAGGGGCATGAAGCCCGGTTCAGAAAAACGTCAAAGTGTCAAAAAGTACCAGGGGCATGAAGCCCGGTTGAGAAATATTTTCTAAGTGCCAAAAAGTACCAGGGGTGAGAATCCCGGTTCAGAAAATTTTCTAAGTGCCACATAGTACCAGAGGTGAAAAAGTTTATAGTACCAGGGGTGATAAAGTTTGAAAAAATTTCTGTCAGAGAACGGGAAAAGGGGACGATGGGCCGAGTCAGCCCAAGGCCCGCCCCTATTCTCCCACACGACGAGGTTATTAGCAGACGACGAAAACACCATCTGCACGATTTCAGAAACCCAGTTTTCGGAAAAATATCTGAGTACCAGACTGGGACGGTGAATTGATAATCCGAAAGATGACACTTTCCACGGCCTGAAATGATGGAGGAAGGGGGCAAAAGCTCCAGCCTGGCTCCTGGAGGAGGGGTCCAAAGGCAAGAACGTGTGTCCGAGGATGGGTGCAGGAGAGCGGATTCAAGGCGCGGCTGACCGCTGGAAGCTCCAGGCCGGTTCCTGGAAGATGGGAGGCCGACTTTGGCAGAGCATGAGTCCGAGGAAGGTGCTTGAGAGCGGATTCAAGGCGCGGCTGACCGCTAAAGGCTCCAGGCTGGTTCCTGGAAGATGGGAGGCCGGCCTGGAGGAGAATGTGTCCGAGGAAGGTGCTGGAGAGCGGATTCAAGGTGCGGCTGACCGCTGGAAGCTCCAGGCTGGTTCCTGGAAGATGTGAGGCCGACTTTGGCAGAGCATGAGTCCGAGGAAGGTGCTGGAGAGCGGATTCAAGGTGCGGCTGACCGCTGGAAGCTCCAGGCTGGTTCTTTGAAGATGTGAGGCCGGCCTGGAGGAGAATGAGTCCGAGATAGGTGCTGGAGAGCGGATTCAAGGTGCGGCTGACAACTGGAAGCTCCAGGCTGGTTCCTGGAAGATGTGAGGCCGACTTTGGCAGAGCATGAGTCCGAGGAAGGTGCTTGAGAGCGGATTCAAGGTGCGGCTGACCGCTAGAAGCTCCAGGCTGGTTCCTGGAAGATGGGAGGCCGACTTTGGCAGAGCTTGAG